>NC_034597.1:74994924-75010195 GCF_900095145.1 Mus pahari
CAGAGGAATGGATACAGAAAATGTGGTACATTTACACAATGGAATACTACTCAGCTATTAAAAACAGTGAATTTATGAAATTCCTTGGCAAATGGATTGAATCCTGAGGATATCATTCTGAGTGTGGTAATCCAATCACAAAAGAACTCACATAATATGCATTCACTGATAAGTGGATATTAGCCCATAAACCTAGAATACCCAAGATACAATTTGTAAAACACATGAAACTAAAGAAGAAGGAAAATCAAAATGTGGACACTTCGCCCCTTCTTAGAAATCAGAACAAAACTCACGTGGAATGGGTTACAGAGACAAAGTTTGGAGCTGAGATGAAAGGAAGTACCATCCCGAAATTGCCCCACCCATGTGTCCCATAATCAGCTACCAAACACAGACACTATTGCATATACCATCAAGTTTTTGCTGAAAGGACCCTGATATAGCCCTCTCCTGTGAGGCTATGCCAGTGCCTGACAAACACAGAAGTGGATGCTCACAGTTAGCTATTGGATGGAACACAGGGCCCCCAATAGAGGAGCTAGAGAAAGTACCCAAGTTGCTCAAGGGGTCTGCAACCCTATAGGTAGAACAACAACATGAACTAACCTGTACCCCAGAGCTCGTGTCTCTAGCTGCATATGTAGCAGGAGATGGCCTAGTAGACCATCATTGGGAAGAGAGGCCCCTTGGTCTTGCAAACTTTTTATGCTCCATTACAGGGGAACACCAGGGCCAAGAAGGTGGAGTGGGTGGGTAGGGGAGAAGGGGGTCAGGGTATAGGGGACTTTGAAGATAGCATTTGAAATGTAAATGAAGTAAACACCTAATAAAAATTGGAAAAAAACAGACCCAGAATAGATGACAAAAAATTATTATTCCAATTATATAGTGTAACTATTGATATATAGCTATAGAAAAACATAATATCCCCTCCCCAATTTTCTCAGGGTAATAATGAGCTACTGCCTCATCTTCATAGATTGGACCAAATTGGTGAAGTCAATTGCTTATTAAGACATGGCTTCAAAGGTGTTGTCACTACTCCTCCGGCTGTGTATTTCCTAAACTGTCAGCTTGCCAATGCTTTCTTTTGAAAATCAAAGATCTCTTTTTAGATTTTAGTTGCCTGCCAACAATATTGTCTTGATTAAACTCGCAGCTATTTAGAGTTATATTTTTTTTCTCTAAAAGGAAAGACTTGATGTTTTTGTATTGTCTACAGTGAATCACCTTAGGGATTAGTCATCAAAAAATATATATTATAAGCTCTTTAATGTTAAAGAGTACTGTTAAATATATAGCAGTTTTCAGTGCCACCCACCTTGTTGTGAATAAAGATAGAAAGACGTTTTAAAACCATGAGGCAATAAACACCACCTGCTTTTAAAGTGCAAGGATCCTGACATTTGTACTTGTGTTTATATTTAAAGTCTGATATTCACAGAGAATTATGTTGGTATTTGAAAACAGATTGACTTTTAATATAGCACAGCAAATGCAAAAATGTAAAGAAATAAGACATTATCTATATACTTAAACATATCTAGTAAAATAGAATATTAAATAATGACATGTTAAAGCTCTCTGTAAATGATAGACTTATATATGCTTCCCTAAACAAATTTTCCAGCAGTTACAAAATAATTTACTTCAACTAATAAACATGAAACATCTTTTGAAATGTACAATTAATTTATTAAACTTAGAGCACCAAGTGTACATAAAAGAAATATTTCTTTTTACCAATGACATTTTCACATTTTGCTTTTAAATAGGAAATCATCCTATTTAATCTTAAGTATCATTTAATGTTATTTATGAAAAATCAAATTCTCTGGCCTTGTCAAAAGTTCATTTTCTTATACTTCAGAAGTTACAAAGAAGTGTGCGTGCTTCACTAAACTAACTTACCTCATACACCATGTCTTTCAGTATAGACCATTTGATATTTTTTTATTTCAAAACACATTTTTCAGTCTTTCTTTTTTTACTTTCTAAACATAAATTCAACCTCCATTTACATCATATATCTGCTGCTGGCCCATGTCCACTCCTCCTCCCCCGTACCCCCCCCCCCAGCAGGATAGCCAGGCCCATTGTGCACTGTGCTGGCCTGGAGGGAGTGAAGCTTAGTCTGGTACAGGTAGGTGCAGGTAAGATCTTGGCTGGTGGTGAGTGCCAAGAACACACTCAGGAACAGCTTCAGAGAACTGCTTTACTTAAATGCAGGGGGCATAAAGAGGTACTTATGGCCCTGGTAGGTAGCCAGGGTTTTTGAGGCAAGGTTGGTACGGCGGTACACAATTGGGCAGAATACAGGTGTCTGTCGGAAGATGTTTCATCTCCATATTCGGGGGCTTAAGAGTAAGTGTGCTTGTGGGTGTGTGTGCTTGTGCTTGCATTCAGGGGTTGGAGGGGGTTAAGGTCAAACAAGGAGTGAAGCACCATAACTCTCAGAGTAATAATTTCTTACTGGAGTTGATGGTGGGCAGCCGGCTTCGTGTTGCCAGGTTGGGAGGGAAGACGGAGCCAACACCTCGGATCCTCATCTCAGGCATCTGGGTTGAAACTCTCCTCAAACTATCCTCTGTAATCCTGGGCCAGTAAGGGCTCACAGTCTGCCTTTTTGCCATTTATGTTATATTTTCAACTAATGATACATGCTGCTGTAAATTTCACTGTAGATTAGTATATCCCAGGTTTTTCTTTCTTTCCGTTCTCAATTCAGTACACACAGCAGGTAGGTGGGTATCTGTTCAATGCAGTCATTCAGTCTCAGGCCCTGTCACTTGATTGTTTCCTGTTTTCTCTTTATGTCAAAACAGTTATTTTTAAAACACAGTTTGTTCATCTTCTCTCTATCTCAGCATTTTATTTTTTTACTTTTAAATAAATCTCTAAAAATAATCAACACTCACTGTACATCACTCAAGTGATTGTACAGGTTTATATCAATATAGCCAAACACAAGAATGTTCTGTTCTGTCATTAATAAAGTGACTTCATATGCTTTAAACCATTGTATCATTGTAGTAGACAACACCACTAGTGCCCAAATACTGTGCTTTACCACAAGTTTCTACATGAATGCAGAGAAAGAGCTGTAATTGGTTACTCAAATTCTCATGATCTTAGTTGATACTGAGTTAAATCTGAGAGAAAAATTTTCTGCTTAAACATAATCATGCCCAGTCTGATTCTCTAGGAAATTAAATATAAAATCTACATTACAATTTTCCTTGATAGTTTTTTACATAAATAATTTACATATATGAGAAAAAATTAATATAGAAGATAATTATCCTTAATATTTGAAAAATTGAATTAATATAATCATTATTTATCACTACTATTTGTCCTTCATATATATATATATATATATATATATACATATATATATAATATTTATAATTATTTGTAACAATTATACATGGCATATAACATCAAATAAATGAAGAAGTTTTGGCATAATCACTTGAAATTGATCTAACAAGCTGATGATTACTACATTCTTAGAGTCACTCAAAGTTGAGTATCCATATTTTGTTTCATGGCTTCATTAATAAGATTAATGACATCAATGTGATTCATTGTTTTATCAGTATAATGTAAAGGAGTTGATTGAGTGCATGAATGAACAAAAAGTGCCATGCTACATTTTAAAATCCACTATACCCATCAACCAATTCACTGTCACTCTACAGTGAGCATATAAAACAACTACTGTGAAGACATACAGGAAAAAACTTAATTTGTCTTTGTTTTACCTAAAGTAGCTTATATAAATAGATAATGTAAAGACGTGTTTTGATGATGCATTTAATGACAAATTTTACTAATACAATCCCATAAAATAGAACTATAAACACTTTGAATTGTATGTATGTGATATATTTAGGGATACTTCATTAACTCAGGAGGATAACATTCTTGGGAATAAAACCTATGTCTATACAAATTAATATTTAAACAAATAAACATATATTTTTATATTTGAATGAAAATATAGATTATTTAACAATTGTGGGTATATATATATATTTACATTTGAATATGTATATATATGTTTTATGCACATACAATTTACATTAATGGGTCTCATCAGTTTGTATTTACATGTGTGTGTTTGCATGTGCAACAATAAATGAGAGGAAAAAATATGACCATGAGAGAAAGACAAGTTATTGCACTAGTAGTGCTAGAGTGTAATAAGGGAAGAGGAAATGATACAATTACAATTTAATTAAAATAATAAAAAAAAACATTTCAGGTGAAACAAACACATTTGAGGGTTTAAAGATTACACTCACAGATAAGAGAAAACACGTGATACTTGTCTTTCTGGTCCTCACTCATGATAAGTAATTGCAGCTTCATTTTTACCGGCATATTTTGTCATTCATATCTCTTAAAATAGTATTTCATGTATTATGTACCCATTTTCATTATCTATGCCTCAGGGAAGGTATAGCTAGGATGTTTCCATCTATAAATATTTGAATAGGGAGCAGTGAGCAATGATGAACATCTATCTCTGTAATCTCTGTAGTAATATAGAATTCCTTGGGAATATGCCCAAGAATGCTGTAACAGGATCACGTGTATTCAGTGTTTCGGGAATTTCCTCCCTGCTGTCCACAGTGGCTGCACTGGCACTCCCATTAGCACTAAGTCGGTATTACCTTTTCCAGGATACACTCCAGCATTTTTTCATCATTTGTTTTTGGATCTTTGCAATTCTGACTGGACTAAGATGCAGTTTCAAAGTACTTTAAATTTACATTTCACTGAAGGCTAAAGACATTTAGCAATTTTAAAAGTATTTCTTAGTCATTTGGGTTTTAACTTTTGTTAACTCCTTTTAGTTTCATGACACACTCTTAAATTAATTGCTTGTTTTCTTGATGTCTGTTTTATTTTAGTTCTTTACATTTTCTAGATGTCAACACTCTGTCTACTGTATAGCTAGTAAAGACATCTTCCCATTTTGTAGACTTTCTCATCACTTGAATAACAATGTTATTTGCTATAGAGAAAGTTTTGATTTCATGGAGCACTCTTACTAATTGCTGGCCATCATGCTTGAGTGACAGGGGTCCTGTTTCAAAAGCTCTTTCCTGTGTCAATGAGTTCCAATGTGTTTCTTGTCTTTTCTATCAAATGATATTAGATATTATGTTGATGTACAATGACCCAGATTCCATATTAGTACATTCATCTAAGAAGATATAGGCAGGACAAATTAGGTTTGATTGGACAAAAGACACAAAGTTGTATTGAAACAGAAGGAGAAACGGGTTTAGGAAGGGTTAGAAGATAAAGGAATGAAAATGATCAAAATTTATTGTGTGAAATTATGAAATAACTAAAATGTAAATTCAAAAATTTAAATTACCGGGTATATGAAGATTTCTTTTGTTATTAATAATTTATTTATTTATATTGCAAATGTTGTCCTTCCTCCTGATCCCTCATTCAAAAGTTCTTCACCCCATCCACCTTCCCCTTTTCCTTTGAGAGTGTGCTTCTCCCAAAACTCCATCCATTCCCACACTACTCCTAGGCATCCTGTTTCCCTCGGGCTTCAAGTCTCTACAAAATTAGTCACACCCACTCCCACTACATTCAATAGAGGGCTAATATCAAAAATATATAAAGTACATAAGAAGTTAGGCCTAAAAATCCCAAATAATCCAATTAAAATATGGGGTACAGAGCTAAACAGAGAATTCTCAACAGAGGTATATAGAATGGCTATGAAGCACTTAAAGAAATGTTCAACATCCTTAGTCATCAGGTAAATGAAAACAAAACCACCCTGAGATTCCACCTTACACCAATCAGAATGGCTCTGATAAAAAACTCAAGTGACAGCACATGCTGGCAAGGATATGGAAAAAGGAGAACATTCCTCTATTGATGGTGGGATTTCAAACTAGTACACCTGCTCTGCACATCAATCTGGCAGTTCCTCAGAAAACTGGAAATGCCAGTGTACTACTCCTGTGAATTTACCCAAAAGATATTCCATCATGCCATAAAAACAAGTGCTCCATTATATTCATAACAGCCTTACTTATAATAGCCAGAAACTAGACACACTTAAATGTCCCTCAACTGAAGAATGGGTATAGAAAAATGTGGTCCATTTACACTGGGACACTGGGCTGGAGAGATGCCTCAGTGGTTAAGAACACCATCAGCCCTTCCCAATGTCCTGAGTTCAAATTCCAAACAGCCACATGGTGGTTCGCAACCATGTGTAATGAGATCTGATGCCCTCCTCTGGTGTGTCTGAAGACAGCAACAGTGTATTCACACAAAATAAAAATAAATATATCTTTAAAAAAAGGAGAACTTCATGATTTTATAGGAAAATGGATGGACTAGAAAAAAATTCATCCTAATAGAGGTAACCCAGACCCAAAATGATATGTATATAATGTTTTCTAAAAAGACAAAGTTATACTTATATTTAAGTAACTAGAATATAGAAACTTTGTATGAGTTTGTTATAATTATTATATAATTTACATATATATACACACATAAATATATATATTTGTATGTGTGTCTGTATACATATATATGTGTGTTTGTGTGTATATGTGTGCATTTAAAGGTTATGTTTTCTAATTAATTTGTATAATTAGTGTATCTCTGTCATCTTTGAAATACATCATTTACCTTATACATTGATTTTAATTTTCACTGTCATGCACAATGCCAGTGCTCTATCAATTTTTTCCTATAGTGATGTTACTTAATGGTTCATTAAAATCTACCTTTTCTCCTTCTTAGTGCACCCCCATAGATTTAATATTCAATGTGTATAAATTTTTACTTCATGAAAAACAATGGGCAGTGTGTGTAATATCATAAGTACTATTTCAAATGTCTATCCAAGATTTCTAGAAAGACTATCGAATGACATTTACAAAAAGATTAAATAGAAATTGAAGGACATGAGAGTTATTATAAATTATCAATTAATTTAAATAGATAATGGTTGTAAATGTTTAGACTAATATAGGATCATTCTACTAATTTTTGTTTATTTCATTTAAAAATCACAATATAATCATTGTAATATTCTCAAATGTATATAACTCTGTTCAGACAGCACATCTGTCATTCTCTGTATATGTTTTAGAAGCTGGAAGAATTGATTTCAGTGTTTAGAGTGGGATTACTCAACATTCTTCTTTGTCATATTTTCAGTGCTCCTCTCTGACAGAATGTTATTGACAGTCACTACCTGTATAATTCACTTAGCTGTGCAGTGAGCACAAAGAGATGCTAAAAAGTGAATAATTCATCTTAAAACCATTTTGTATTGCCTTGTTCACAAGATAATATGTAGGATGATAATCATGTGATCTGCTGAAATTGCACTCGATCAATGATTATCCTATTACCTAGCTGACAACTGCACATAGAATCCAAAGTGTTGGAACACCCATGATTACATTTTGAGTATGTGCATATGATTCTGCAAAGGGATCAGAATGCTCAAAAATATTTTTCTTTCTAATATAGACAAAGATCATTTTGTTCATAGGAAAATAAAAACCAATGATGTTTATTAGAGAAGTGATTACTCTGTATTGAAAAAAATTGAAGTATTGTAGAGATGCAGGGATTTTTATTTTTAAAAATACAAACTATGTCAGGCTGAGACCCTCTACTTGACCAGAGGCCACACTGGCAACTAGAGGTCCAAGTTGGTTGTAACTACCTCTCCTTCTCTCAGTGCCACAGTCCTATCCCAACCTCCCTCTTCTCTTCACATTGTCCCAGTCACAAACTCAGACAGAAACCCCTTGACAGACCAGAGGCCAAATCATCTGCTTCTGAGAAGTACTAGTAGCCTACCATGTAGCTGACTTACCCTACTCTCTCACTGTCTACCATCCTACATCCGATACCCTCCCCTCTTTCACCTTGTCTCTGGTCCCAACTGGCAACAATAGGCCAAACTATCCTGAAGACCAAAGGGGAAACAATAACGAAGGAACCAAAAACCATCCAAAGCTGCATATGTATCAGAAGATGGGTACTTTCTCTAGCTCTTCCATTGGGGACCCTGTGTTCCATCCAGTAGATGGCTATGAGAATCCACTTCTGTATTTGCCAGGAACTGGCATAGCCTCACAAGAGACAGCTATATCAACGTGCTTTCACCAAAATCTTGCTGGCATGTGCAATAGTGTCTGTGTTTGGGGGCTGATTATGGGATGGATCCCTGGGTGGGGTAGTCTCTGGATGGTCCATCCTTTCATCTTAGCTCCAAACTTTGACTCTGTAACTCCTTCCATGGGTATTTTCTTCCCTATTCTAAGGAGGAATGAAGTATCCACACGTTGGTCTTCCTTCTTCTTGATTTTCTTGTGTTCTGCAAATTGTATCTTGGATATTCTAAGATTCTGGCCCATCTACATTGCTCAGGTGACCAAGAACTAGAAGATAGCAGAGACTTAGTGTAGAATCAAGCATGAGTGTCCATAAAGGAAGGCAATGGAATGATTCCTAGTGTTCTTCTATACTCATAGAGAACCATGTAGTCCAATAATCTTCAGAGAGACTGCCTCAGTTGATGAAAGAGATGGAAAGACCCACAGCCAAACATTAGGTGAGAAAAGAGAGAATAGGTTGGAGGCCTCCCTTGAGTTCCACTTCTTGGAGCTCAGGGAACCCCTCAGTAGAGAGGAAAAACACATTTTAGGAACTAGCATTGTTGACGAGCCTGGGAGAGTCTGGCCCATGGAAGTACTGAGCATGCTGCACAATGGGGCTCATAGAGACAGAAGCAGCACTTACCAAAGCAAAATATAAGCAACAAAATTCACACAATAACATATAGCATGTTAGAACCATACTGCCAATGACAGACTTGCTTATAGTTTCCTACTTAACAAAGTTGATTTACAAAGTACAGTAAGATTCTGAACTAAAATCTGCATTGCTTCCCTGCAGGGCAGTAGGTAATTTTGTCTTTCTATTGCAATATACAAAATTACAATGCTCATTGTAAAATTCAAAAATCTCAACCACACAAACAAATGTAAATTCCCAAGTAGTTTATGTCTTCTTTGCAAAATCTGTGTATAACTTTGCATCTTTAATTGTTTCATAGATTACTCTAACTCATAGAAATATGATCTTGGTACTCTGGTAAATGACAAACTTGAGAAATAAATTATAAAACAAATGCTGTAGGGAGTTCTAAGGATCACTTTTGAAAAACGGCTACTTTGCTATTAAGACTCTGAAGTAATGGATTTGTTCAGCAAACCAATAATTTTTACAGTAATGATAAATGATACTATGATACCCTTAAGAAGACATTTGAAAAAACAAGAGATAGGTGAATTATGGATCTCAGGTTTGCCTGAGATACTTTCAAAATACTGTTTTATAATTTTCAAAAAGAGATAAAAAGAGAAAAACAACTTTTAAACGTGGACTACATAATTTAAGTCAATCAAATACATATTTTATGTCTAAATTGAGAGTGCACATAATGACCTAACCAAAACAGATAATGTGAAATATAAGACAAATAAAGTAACGATCAATAAAGGGTTCTCTTTTTTAGATAAAACTTTAAGAAAAAAATTATAATGTCTACTTTTGTTCAGAATTTTGTTCTCTAAAAACAAAGAATTAACTATTATACTGAAGTGCGCAATCAGGATAAGTCTTAGAGACAATATGTGAAGAACTGTTACATATTTAGGAATGCATAAGGTTAAAGTGAACAATGCTTTCATATACAGAAATTATTCTTCCCCAATACTAATTTATTTTAAAAGGAAAGTATATTTTATTTATAAAATGTTATCTAAAGTGGAGGGTGAGAGTGCAGGGTAAAGAAAAACGTAGGCACCTTTGCTATCTAAGTATCTAACACTAAAGATCTTCATAACACACACACACACACACACACACACACACACACACACACACACACAAGGGGAGACAGAGAGACAGTGACAGAGAGTTTTCATAGAGTTAAACACAAACTGCGACAATGCCCAATGCCTCTCAGATAAGATAGGCTGTTAAATAAGAAACAGTGTCAGGAGTGTGTGTGTGTGTGTGTGTGTGTGTGTGTGTGTGTGTGTGTGCGTGTGTGTGTGTGTGATTTGTTTGTCATTGATGTCCAATAGAATAGAATGCCTACATATGACAGGGTATTGACTTTAATCTTGGTTACCCTTCATAAATTCATAATAAAAAAACCTATATTTGAAGACACCATATTCTTGAATCATAGGAAATGGAAAAGTCAAACTTGAAAGTTGTATCTTTCCTGTAAGCTTTCATGGTGCTAGAAGGTTTTATGCTAACTACTGATGAGGTGTGAAAGTAAACAGCAATATTGCATAGTTATAGTTATTGCAAATTCAAAAACAACCTATGTGATAAGGTATGTCCACCTGCACAAACCTGATATGAAGGCCATGAAAATAACAAACTAGAATTAAATTCTTATTAGAATTAAATTAGAATTAAATTCTACTTTTCAAACCAGAACTAGTGATGATTACCATTAACTCTGCCAAAACCCATTGCTGACTAGACATCAGGTTTGATGGGAAAACTTAATATGAATTGGCTGTATGGAAATTGTACTAAATTTCTTTGTAAATATTTATCTTTATGCCCACGTGTTATTTCATCACTCATATTTTGTCAAAGAAGATTCTTTTGACAGTTGAGGCCCATGACTGTTTAATAAGTTGCAAGAGACTGTGGAGGCCAAGCAGTGGTGGCACACACTTTTAATCCCAGCACTTGGGAGGCAGAGGCAGGCAGATTTCTGAGTTTGAGGCTATCCTGGTCTACAAAGTGAGTTCCAAGACAGCCAGGGCTACACAGAGAAACCCTGTCTCGAAAAATCAAGAGAGAGAGAGAGAGACAGACAGACAGACAGACAGACAGACAGACAGACAGACAGACTGTGGAAACATCTTTACCAGCCTTCACCTCGAGATCATCATAAAAGCTTACATGTAAAGAACATGCCTGATGACATCACCCCAATAGAACAACTATGTCACTAGAATTTTGGAATCCACATTGGCCCTTTCAGAAGGTATCTATACACTGGGGTGGGGTGGGGGGGACATTATCCCAAGTAAAACAAACTATAAGACAAATTAAATATGTAGTATCAAAGGGGAAGATTAAGTCATATGTGTCATTCATCTACAACCATAAACCTATGGGGAAGAGATTTACTGCAACACTGGGAACACTGGGGAGATCCAATTAATATTCCTTCAGTCAGGGCTGGAGAGATGGCTCAGTGGTTAAGAGCAATGCCTGCTCTTCCAGAGGTCCTGAGTTCAATCCTTAGCAACCACATGATGACTCACAACCACCTGTATGGAATCCTATGCTCTCTTCTGGTATGCTTGAAGACAGCAACAGTGAATTCACATACATAAAATAAATAAATCTTAAGAAATATTCCTTCAATCTCAGAAAACAGATACTTATTTTAATTGATATTGTATGTTGATATCTGATGTAATATGACTGGATTTTTTTTCTATTTAAATAGGTAATGTGAGTGCCTAACTGTCTAGTTTAAAAGGGAGAATTGCTAGTTCTTGATATGTGTGGATTAATAAAGACATAATTTTATCTTGATGAACAGAAAAGGGGAATGAGATTTGCTGAAAGACACTGGATTGTAGAGGGAAAAAAAAAGAAACTGCTGAATTAGATCAGACACTATACGTTAAAGATGTTTTAACATCCAGATGGAAATCAGGGAATGTGTTTCACTGGGAAGAGTTTTTGCCTATGCTTAAACAGATGATGAAAAAAAAATATGGGTTACATAAAAGTTGTTAATGAGCAGAACTTAATAAGAGAAGATTCCACGGAGGACTGTGTTTATAAAGGAACACCGCATCAGTACGTCTTCATAAGGACATTCAGACTTTTAAAATTGTGGGATTAATAATTGTTTCTGTGGTAAAAGTTAAACTGCGTTTAAACAATTTTGTGCTTAAACAGAATAGGAAAAGATGTAGAGGGATATGAAGCCCGCAACACGGCAACCCTGTCAAGGGATCACATCCAAAGATATGTCTAGCTGGAATGCAGACATGCCACACAACTTTATCCCTTTGGCTGGAAAACAGACACACCTTTAATTTCCAACTAATTAAGTGATAGACAAAGTAATGAATCAGAGAAGATTTGGCAGAGTGACTAAGAGATAGGATATGCCCAACTCTCAGGAGAAGAGAGTGGAAAGAGAAGTTACTTAAAGAGCAGTGAGGGAGAGACATTTCAACTAAACTCAATTTCAAATCAGTTTGAAGAGATCTGTTCAGTGCCGTTCAGTTCTGTGCAGTTGTAATTGATTCCGTTTAGCTCAGAGCAGTTCAGTTTATGGAGTTCAGGGGCAGTCTTTGCAAACAGAGCATTGGTCAGAAACCTTGAGAAGCCTATTCGCATCAGTCATCTTGGAGAGGAGTTTGGGCCAGAATAGCTGAGTTGAACCAGCCAATCAGAGTTCAGAAAGAGCTAGAAAGGGTGAGTTTACTCAGCAGTAGGTCTCAGAGGCCAGGCCTAGCAAAGCAGACTGTTGAAAGAGAGTGGGTAGGCCTCTCATTGCACTCCTTCCTCTGAGGAAATAATAGTAACATTTACATTTACAATTCCTTGGTTACTTACCTTTTTAAGCAAATTCCCACATTTAACAACTATTCACTGTAATGAAGACCGTTAATGACCACCATAAAATTTTAAAAGAAGACAAAATAATCTCCTCATAAGTTGAAAAATAGTCATAAAATGAATACGAGTTCCAAATATTGAGATTTGTCTGTGGGTACATGGAGCCAGGGTACATGGTTGCCCCTGAGTCTAGACTGAACCTTGAAATCTCCTGTAATACAATCCCACGAAGATTATCACAAAGATTAAAATCATCTTGCCATTTTCTTTTATGCCAGAAGCCAAGGAAAGTCCAATTGAGAAAAAAAAAATCGGAACTGCTTCAAAAAAAAATCTTTTCTTAAATAAATGACTGAAAGTTTAACAAGTGAAAAGCATCGCACTAATTTGCCCCTAAGTATTATTAAATCACTCACATATATTCAAGTGCCAGGCAAGTTTTCTAGAATAAAATATACTGCCATTCGATATTTTTAATGTGCTTCAAGCTACATTAAATTCATTGACTTTTTTATCTTTAAAAAAGTTTGCATGCTGTCAAGGCAACTCATTTATTTCCTCTTTGATTGACAATATAACAGTAAAATACAGTTTAAAATATTTAATACAGAAATAGAACTAACTGCCAACTTTTAATATAATCTAAATGGACTGAATAACCATTTGGTTTTGAAATAATAAAAAAAAAATTGTTTGCCCACATAGTATTAAAGTGACGAGTGGTTTTTTTTTTGCTATTACATATACATATTATTTTTAAATTCATTTTTAATTAAAAGAGAATTTCATTGCTCTTGCTCTTCTTTTTTTCCTTTAGTCTGTTCCCAGTACCCTCCCTCCAAACACTCTCATGTTTTCCCCCATTCTCAAGTTTATAACCTTTTTTCTTGGCTTTTAATGGTATATATGTGTATGCTTACATGCTTTTGCACACACCTGCATGCTTCTGTGTGTGTGTGTGTGTGTGTGTGTGTGTGTGTGAAAAACATGACCCTTAATGAATACACTCTTGTGAGGAGATTTTTTTTTTATGTCTTAAGTCATTTTTACTTTATTTAGAGACAATTATAGGCAAACACTCACTTCCACATTCAACAGTAATATTTAATAATAAACAGAATCTGGCCACTAAAAGATGAAGAAAAAAAAGGTAGCAGAAAGGAAAAGAAAGTGCAGCCACGTAATATCTAATGGGCTACAAAGCCCATAGGTGCAATGCATAATGGCCATGGTGTAAGCAGCTCCCAAACCTCCATTCTGATGAATAGAAAAAGCTGGTTCCATACTGTTTCCCAGAGCGATCCCAAGCAGAGTGCATGGAGCAATAGCTGTAAAATGGTGTCCCAACAGACTTATTCAAACATGCAAATTAACAGCATTGAGAAAGCAATGTACGGTAATCAGGTCCCATTTAGTATTGTAACATCAGCTGGGACACAATGGTTGCCTGTGTATCCTGTCGACAGTTTGTATTGGTAATAGCCACCACATGAGTAATTAAGCACTTTAAACAAGTCAACCATTTAAGCTGTCCTACAAGTTAGAAATGAAAAGCAAAGCTGGAACAGAGAACAGTAACAAGGAGCCATTAGCCTTGATAACAGGGTCCACACCAGAGCATATGTTCTCCCAAAAGGGAGCAGATTTTCAGTCTCACCTGAACTGTAGATGTTTGCTCTATTGTCATTTTATACAATGAAATAATGGAGAGGTTTTTTTTTTTTAGATTTTGTGATCTATATTTAATATAAAAGCTATCTGCCCCTAGTTCCCTTTATCCTTAAAAAATTAAAGACATATTTCCATAAATATAATCAACTAGTTAATAATATACTTCATTCATTATTCAATCTTAGGAGTTAATATTTAAGAAGTATATCCTGACATCTCTAGCACTTCAAATAGATGGCAAATCCATTGTTTGAGGAGTGCATGCTTTCCATTTTTTCCTGTCCATGTAAGATTTGGGGACTCAGACATAATTCAGTGTTTGGTGTTTCTAACTGGAACATATCCTCATAAATATTTCTATGCATTCTTTTCTTTTTTTCTGCCATATTTAAAATGTCAGCTAGTCTCATGTCCCATTCCCAGGGAAGAGATTACGCAACAGGTTTTCTAATGCTTCGTTCATACTGAAAGCATAGACTCTTCATTGCAGGGGAGAAAGAAATCATTATTGTTCATCTCTTTTCTAAACCTATTCTAATTTATGCATCTTTTGGAGAGGTACTGATATTTTACACTAGCCTTTGCCCCTCAGGAACCACGCCAGGTTACTATGGTCACTGTTCTTTTTCTCCATCAGTGTACAGACTAAATGACAAGGGAGTTTCTGAGAAGACTGGGTTACATAAGAGTGTCAGCAAAGGGCTGGACGTGGTGGCACACACCTTTAATCCCAGCACTCAGGAGGCAGAGGCAGTCAGATTTCTGAGTTCAAGGCCAGTCTGGTCTACAAAGTGAGTTCCACGACAGCCAGAGCCAGGGCAATACAGAGAAACCCTGTCTCGAAAAACCAAAAAAAAAAAAAAAAAAAAAAAAAAAAAAAAAAAAAAAAAAAAAA
>NC_034597.1:75010260-75025173 GCF_900095145.1 Mus pahari
AAAAAAAAAAAAAAGAGTGTCAGCAAAGGTTAGAGTTGATAGCAGGGTTTCAGACTTAACCAAGTCTAAGAATTAGGTGGAGAACGAATTCCTCAGGCTTCACACATATAAAAGATATATAAGATTTTCATAGACATTTCACAGTTACCCATATGTGAGTAAAACTTCCCCCAGTGGTTGGATCAATGATAAGCTTAAAGGTTATAATTAACCCAGAGGACATTACATATGTCAACTGTCGAAAAAACATTTAATGTGTCCTTAACATCACTCAAGAGTTCAGCATCCTCTAAGCAGTCAAAGATTTAGCATTGATGATTTTACTTGAAGTGCATAAGAATGGAAGACATTCTCTCCACAGAACCACAAGGATGTTTACTAATTTTAGTTTATCACATGACCTATTTAGTATTTGATACATCAGCCTAAAAGTAAGAGGTACTGTTTTTGCATCAATTCTATCAAAACTCTTGAGTTTTAAAATATGTTTGCTCCTAACTTTCAATATAAATACACTTGCAAAATGAGAGGTGGGTGAGTGCTAATCTTCAGTGAATTCAGACAGGAGAAGAAGCTTATAGACTCTGAGACCAGAGAAGATATTTAGTGTTATTCAGAATGTAACAATCATTCATGTTGACAATCTACTATTAATGGAATTACATTTTACTCCTTTAACTTTTGGTATTTCAGGGGCCAGATATTGACTTTTCTTTGTATTATGTAACAGAATAGTCTTGAATTCCTACAACTTCCAACAAATTTAGCCCTTCATCTATTAGTTCAGCAGATGCTCATATTACTGTTATTACCAAATCATTGAGAACTCCTTTTCTTTACACAGTATCTGATTTAGAAATAAGTTTTACTTATTGATAGTAACACAAACAAT
The DNA here is from genome assembly GCF_900095145.1 of Mus pahari. Taxonomy (NCBI): domain Eukaryota; kingdom Metazoa; phylum Chordata; class Mammalia; order Rodentia; family Muridae; genus Mus; species Mus pahari. Next base: position 75,011,153 of record NC_034597.1, read on the forward strand.
TCTTTCATAGAAATATACTTATCATCTAATTAATATTCTAGCACCCCATATCCTAATCAGTTTAGCTCAGCTAACATGTTCCTTCTATTATTTTTATACACATTCAGACTTCTTTTCAGTACACAACTGTATCAACTGATAGCCTGTTTTCATTGTTGTCAGTTCCTTTGTCTTAATATCAATGTTGCACATATGCTTGTCTATAGTTAATACCATATTTAGCTAATGATATATGGAGCTGATTTATTAGGAAATGAAGATTATAGTTTCCCATAAATGATAGAACTTTAACCTGTGAAGCACATTGGAATATTTGTTACTTTATCTACCAAAAATTCTTACCCAAATCTTTAGAGGATATTCAGATGGATGCTAGTCAAATTAGGATGATGCTTATCTGAAGGTAGACTTGTTTTCTGGTGATACACATATTCAAGGAGGCAGACAAAGATGAAGGTAAAAACCAGCCATTACAGATGCTAATGAGGACCTCCATCAGTTCCCCTTCCAACACATGGCAGTCTTTGGCTAGTGAGAAAAGTAACCTGTTACAATGTGAACTGCATCATGTCCTTAAATTTTAGTTCTGTGGAATTAGCTCATCAGCTCTGAAATTCAGTCAAATGCTTCTAGAAAAATTACCCACAAGGATATGTGTTTGTAATGGTACATAAGTATATCTCTACCTGGTTATTAATATACCAATTTTGGCTGAGATATTTTTAAAGATCTCTAGCTCCATAAATCATGTCATTCATTCAATATCTTCATTTTTATTCCCCACAATCATAGGATGTTATTCATCTAGTTTTTATGTTCATGTATGTACACATTTCTACACACATATGCATGAACAAATCAAAGCACATATTTTAGGTTTTCATGTTATTTCTCATAAAGACAATCATATCTAACATTAAGTTTCATTAATGTCACTTTAATATGTTATGATTCATATACATCCTAATTCCTTCATCTTCTGAAAATGTGGCTTTACTTAACTTTCATGGTTGGGTCTGATCACTACCAATGTCATCATAAATATCTTTGCAAAAAAATTGCTGAAGTTTGTTTTTTATTATGAGTTATTAAAAAAAAGTAGTGAATAATTGGTACACTGTTAGAAGTACCTCAGATCAAACACACTAATGATAGAAGGTGCACAGGTTTGATCCAACTTATCTTCAATGGAAGAGTTTTGTAAGAATGGTTTGCTTTGTTAACTGTTTCAAAGCTGTTAGAAATACAACTAAAGTAATATGTATTTGCTTAATAATAAAGGTTGCCTAGACTTTTCAAACTACTGGATTTAGTGAGTCCTATTGGTGTGGTATTTGAGTAATCTTGTAAACACATTAGATTTAATTGGCATGACATTGAAGATTATTTGGTCTTTTTTTTTTTTCTTTCTAACTCTTTTCCCCTCCCTACAACCCTCACTTTCTTTTCTGTCCCATTTTCTCTTCTGTTACTTAACTGCTTGTATTGACTTTTTTTGAAAATACAATTCCATGTATAACTGCTTACAGTACCATAGTGTTCTAAATATCTCATTCTTGCAATAAATACATCCTTTAATTCGCACTACTATTATGTTTTGACTGTAATGACATTTCCCCAAATAATTTTCTCATGTATAACTTCAATCCTGTCCTTTGACATAGTCATATTAAAATATTTTGTAACTTGTCATTCTTAAAAATATTTTATACATTTTCAGTCTGAGTTCATATGTTTTTACTAGCATTTGATATTATTTCAACTTCTAAACTAATTAAATTCTGATTTATTATCTTCAGTGTAGTTATTTTTATTTGTGAATGACTAATATAAAACTTTGTTTATGTTTGTGAATGTCCAATATAAAACATGTTTTGCTTTTCACATTATAATTCTGTATACCCTAATCCTAACTATAGCATATTTCTAGGTGTCTTTTAAATTTTCCTAAAATTTACATTATGTGTAAATTTATGATAAATTTACATTATGTGTACATTATGATAACATCTATCATTAAGAAACAAAAAACTTACAGGGAAGTGATGGTGTATGCCTTTAGTCCCAGCACTTGGGAGCTAGAGGAAGGCAGATTTCTGAGTTTGAGGCCAGCCTGGTCTACAGAGTGAGTTCCAGGACAGCCAGGGCTATATAGAGAAACCCTGTCTCAAAACAAAAAAAAACAAAAACAAAAACAAAAGGAAAAAGTAAAAAACAAAAAAAAAAAGAAACAATAAAATTTTATTTTTCCTTTTTCAGTGTCCATTTAAGTCTTTTGTCTTACTAAATTGAGCATTTATTAAAATAAATTCAGTTGAAATTGTCATAATTTCCTGTGTGTCAATAGGTATCAAAATGTAATTAAGAGAATGGTATTTCTTTTAAGCTCCTTACAGGTACAAATGTCTTGACTACAAGGGCCCTGTGTTTTTGTCTTCTGTGTCTTACACACATGTAAAAACTTTTTATTGGGGTTGGAAAACATTTCAGTCAGTAAAGTGCATTTAACCATGAGAATCTGAACTGGGATTCTCAGGACTCCTGTTAAAGCTGAGAATGGTAGTAGTTCATCTGTAACCATAAATTGCCATGGAAATGGGGAAGGGTTTACTAGAGTTCACAGGCCAAACACTTAAGAAAGTTTGTAAGCTCCAGGTTTAGAAAAAGACCCTGTTTCAAAAATAAGGTGGATAACAAAAGAGAAAAGCAGCTAATGTTAGATCTGGCCTCCAAACGTTCAAGCTTGTGTAACCACGTAAACATACATACATACAGAGATAGAAATAGAGGTAGAGTTGTAAAAATAGTCATTATTTAATACATTTGATTTCAATTTAAAATGACCAGAAATTCTCTGTTGCTTATACCTCATAAATCTCAAGTATAAGAAATGGTCATAATTTAGGAGGCAAAGAACCCTAGATCTTTATGATTAGAGGAAGAAAGAGTATAAGTTATACTATCCATATGTTCAGGAAATAATATGTGGACACTGGGTTGACTTGATTCTTAGTGTTAAGAAATAATAATAATAATAATAATAATAATAATAATAATAATAAAGTTCTGCATTGGAAACATTTGTGTTCAAAAGGTCAGACTTTCTTCAAAATAACATCATTATATGTTGCAATTGTAACAATAACTTAGCTGAGAACCAAGTCTGTAGTAAGAACCTCTGATCTTCTACTTCACTATGATTGATTTGGAATGTCACAGAGTCTCCATGAGAAGACTAAGGATTTTATTATGAAAGTTGAACCTTGACTGGGAGGTAGCTGACTCTGAGAAAGTAGAGGGTGCTGAGAATTCTAAAGCCACTGGGAATCTTTTCTCTGTTATGGCATGACTGTAATTCTTCCAATTTCTGCAATGACTTTCCCTAATGTGCAGAGCTCATAAGATGAAGCAGCCCACTCGCTGTATGCGGTATTTCCAGTGCTTAGTTGTGTTTTGTTTTGTAACCCAAGGACCAAAAATATATATAAACTCAATACAATGTCTAAATGTCAAACAGAATTGTTAAGAATTTCCTTATTCATATCAATTGTGATTTTCGAAACATACATGAAAATTAATACAGTGTTAAGGAGAAAAACAAAACAAACAAACAAAAAAAAGCAGTCTCTAAATGGGTCTGTTTTCCTGGTTTTCCTCCCTGCTACATTTCATGGTCCCCCTTTTTTTGTTGTTTTTTGTTTTTTGTTTTTGTTTTGTTTTGTTTTTTGTTTTGTTTCTTTGTTTGCTTCTGTTTCTCTTTTCCATACAGGGAAGTTAGATCACTTTGGTTAGATCTCCTCACATTTGTTATGCATCTTGGCAGAAGGCTAAGCCTTTGGGAATTATGGAGCCTTCTGAATCCCACAGGCACCAATTGGAAACAGAGTGCCATTCTTGGGCAAAGTTTGACCTGGTGCTTCTACTTGTTTAGGTAACAAGCTACTGTAGCACTCAGGAAGGTACAGGAACCAGTGTGAGTGAAATTTCCCCTTTACTTTGCTTATTCTCTTCATTTCTTCCAACCAGAGAATGTTAAAGCTATCTATAAACAGAGGGGTTAGGTGGAGCTCAGATGATGAAATGACATCTGTCTTTATTGCTAATCTGTAGGGTATTATACAGGGCTGCTGCCGGGGATAGGCATATTAAGTCAAATAAGAAATACTAGGCTTTCCAATACTGAGATATGAATACTTTATACCTTAAAAAGTCAACTGAAAAGTTACTTAGTATGTGACAAGTGTTCTAGAAAAAAAAAAAAGTTGAAAGGTTGAGTGAAAGTGTTGAAAAGTACATCTATTCATATACAGAGGCATGTTAGCCAGCCAAGCTCTTGGGAAGGTGCAGGCAAGATGATCAAGAGTCTGAGGTTAGCTTATAGAGTAAAACTCTGGTAACAAGCAAAGAAATCAAAGAAAACAGCAGCAGCAGCAACAACAACAACACACACACACAAATGGAAGAAGGAAAAACAAAAAATGAAAAAGAAGCTCATTTTGAATCCTTTCCATTTAAAACATGCTTAACAAGTGCTTCCCTTAAAACACGATAAAATGGTCAGTTCATTAACACATAATTTAATATTTTTGGAATCTAAAACCCATGATTCATCTTACTATGCATCCTGGTTTATTGCTGAATGTTCTTATTAGCTTAAGGAGATTTCGAGTGGACTCCTTAGGGTCTTTTATGTTGAAAATCATCGCATCTACAAATAAGGATACTTTGACTTTTTCCTTTCCTATTTGTAGCCATTTAATATCGTCCATGTGTCCCATCGCTGTAGCTAATACTTTAATTACTGTATTAAACAAGAACTGACAAATTGGACAACCTTGTCTTCTTCCAGATTTTATTAGAAATGCTTTTCTCAGTTCTTAAGAAATAAAGTAAAACAAGGAGTGAAAGGAAAGATGTGACTAATGTGAATCTGTAGTTTTAGCACTAATTTTAGCCAGAGGTAAGCTTGAATATATTAGAATTATTTTGTGGCATTTCTCTGTCTAGGCATAAGAAGACATTGAACATTACTGTAAGACATTTCCCCAAATGTGTCAGAGGATTGCCTGGCTAAAGGTGATGAATAAAAAAAAAAGAAAGAAAGAAAGAAAGAAAAGAAAAGAAAAAGTAGGTTGTGTTTAGAATTAGAAAAAAAGCTAAAAGTCAATGCTGTTATTCACTAGATCTTGTGAATTTATGTGTAGACATTTTTTAAATTATCAACATTGGGAGATCTTGTCTCTGAATATAACACTAAAATTAATATTTCATCAGTTGGAGGAATTTATATGAGGTTTTCTTCATGTTAAAGAGGGCAGACTATTTGAAGAACTCTGGAAAATAGCAATACAGAGAGGCATTTCATTCTGTAGCTCTGTGACATCAGGTACAACCTAGGATTTGCAAGTGAATTAGTGTGCCATATCTGTGCTGAATCCCCAAAGCTTATAATATTGAACCTTACTACTTAAAAATTTTCCTCTCAAGGAGTATTTTTTAACTAACACTACACTAGTTAGTTTCCCTTCTTAACAATGGAGACACAGAGACCAGCATCTGTGTGTGAAGCTGTGACTATCAGGTGAGTGTTACTATGAATCTATAGCTATTGTTTTTCCTTATAATACATACATCTGTGTCAAAAAACTCCCCAGCTCTCTCCAGAAATAATCTGTTTTTACTTAACTAGCAATCCAGATTTTTTCAGCATGCTTGGAAAAGTAGAGTAATAGATATTGGAATGGAGGAACACATGCTCCATGATGTAGTCTAGTTGAGCCAATACTGAGCACAGAGATGCTATGAAAGAATTCTGGAAGATATAATATGAAAAAAGAGAAAGAACGATGGAAGGGAGAGGGAGAGAGAGAGAGAGAGAGAGAGAGAGAGAGAGAGAGAGAGAGAGAGATGAAAGGAGGGAGATGGCACAAGAAAAGAAGGAATGAGGAATGGAGTTAAGATATGAAGGGAAAAAATTAACATGAATTAATTGGGAGCGCACTGAAGTTAGCATCATTGAATGCAGAGATCAAATGTGAGTAAGAAAATATAAATTGGAAGAAATCTCTTGGAGAGAGTACTAGAATCATCTTAACCTAATATCATCCTTTACAAATTTTCTTACATGTTTTTGTTGAGCATCTATTTTCTTACAGTTCCCTATATGAGGAGAGTTGTGTCTTTCATAGCTTTGCAAATTCTCTTACTCCTATTGTATCTTCTTCCCTATCAATAACTGCCACCCAGATTTTGCATGCTTTAGCCAGTTGCCTAAGTGTCATTTTACATGCACTCAAATCAACTTATGCCAATATGCCATCATTAAATTTTATTTTACTCTGTATTGTTCTACTCTCTGAGGCTCAAATTGAAGGTATGTTGTTTGATTCTCAAACATTTATAGGGAATCATTTGGAAACATTTTTATGTGATATAATTCCAAGTATGACATTAACTGTTCCTTATAACCATACAAAGGAAAAGAAGTATGAGATTTTATAAACCAAATATAGGAAATGGTCAAGGACATGACTACATTTCATTGACACTTCAGTCTACCAGCCTTGGGTAACATAAATTTTGCAGTCATTGGCAAGAAGGAAAAGTGTTTATACAGGCTGATAAACAAAAAAGTCAATAAAATATTCACTGAATAAAAGGTGCTCTTCCTAATGTGTATAGTTTCCCAATGGCAAAGAAGAAGCTATTTCAACTACCCCATCATTCATAAAAGAAGGATCCTAAGAGAATAAAATAGCTCTCCAATGAAAAAAGTCATATAGCTTTTGGTAAATCTTCTTAATTAGAATCTAAGCTTGTCTTTTTAATAAAAATGTAGGTTTGTAAATTTGTATTTAATAATTAGACATTTCTGTCTGGTTGGAAAAATCACATGGGTAGTATTCATATGAAAATAATAAATTGAAAAAAACTGCTTAAAATATGACAACGTAAAAGCTGTTTTCCATTTCTTGAAAAAAATATGCTCAGAAATCAATAAATGAGAGGAATAAAATAAGAAAAGATGAAAAATGGAATAGAAATAGAAGTTCAGAATTACTAATGAACGGAATAAAATAACAGAAAACCATCTCAATGTATAATTTAAGTGAAATTGAAAGTACTCTTTATGCCTAGTATTATGTAGGAAAGAAAATGCAGAGGCATGATGAAAATACATACACTTTATTAAACACTGGTTTCTGTTTTTCAGTTGGTGATATTTTTATATGACTAGAATTTTCTATTATAAAATCTTATGACTAACTTTCCTAGCTGAGAATAATTTTTTTTTATCTAAAGCATGCATTGTTTCAAATTTATTCATTCTTCAGTCTCTCCTGACAATATTCTTTTTCATATGTATTTTAAGATGAAAATACACCCTCCATCAGTAATGAGCCAATTCTATAAAATTTAAAATAAGAATTAAAAAAATAGTATCCTGTGAAAATAACTTTTCTTCAAACACCTTAGAAAATGCAAATTATTTTCTACCATGACTAAAAAAAAAATCATTTGATGTGCACCAATTATTATGGACAAAGACTTTCAGTTAAGAACACTTGGATCATAAACACCTTCTTTCACACTTGTACACATTGTGGCAGTAAGCCTTGACATTCTGCAGCTCAAGATGTGAGTGACAGATGTGAGAACGTAATTGGTCCTTATTCAAAGTCATAAGCATGAGAGTGAGACACACACTTTATAGGACTTAGTTAATTTGCTAATGACTAATTCCACTTGATTGTTTGAACATAATGAACATAGTGAAGCTTTATGCTATGTGGACCAGAGAATAAATCTGAAGTAAAGCCTTTTTAATCACACACCTTGAAAACCTGTTAAATTTGTGAAAAAGTTTATATCCTGATTAACTTCAAGAATTAAAAAAAAAACACTCAATATTAGCAATTTTATTGAAATAATTTTAGTGAAACCTAATAAGAAGGTTGACTTTTTCCTTTTCTTTTTCTTTTTCTTTTTCTCTATTGTCCTTTATAATTTTTAAAAATGATCTCTACATTCTTATTTCAGAGAAAAACAATTTAATGCATTCATCCTTTTACCTGAAGATACTAAGATATGTTTTCATTGCATTTCAAAAAGTTTATATTAAGAAAAAGAAAGACATCAATATTAGTGTAAGCAAATAATGTTCAGGTAATGAGATTTTTTTTTAAACCTACATTGAATGCATTAACTCTTTTAATGTTTGTGTTGCCTCATAGCTGTGATACCTCTTCTTCCCAATAAAGAAAAATGCTACTAGTCTTTCCAATGGCAAGTATCCTAGACATGCATGGCAAATCTATCCCAGCATCTCTCTCAATTGCGTAAAATAAAAACTCAAGTTGCCTTGGTTTTATCTTTCCAATATTTCTCTACTACCACACTCGTTTGATGCCAAGGCTACTTATGCCACTTTACACAGATATATATTCCCTAGATTGGCTTTGTAAATAGAGATAAACTATTTGCACGAACAAATATGGGCATCCTTATCCTAACAGATAAATGTAATTCCTTCTAATGATAAACTCAGAAAAAAATATTAAGAGTTAATATTTTCAAACCCAGCATATAACTTGCTCAATTTTCTTGAAAGTATTAGACTCTGAAACGAAGCCTTCTTTTTTTTTAAAAAAACATACATCAAAACAGGAGAAATAGTTTAGCACATAATTTGATAAATTTAATAAAACCAAGATTTCTTGTGGTGTGTTTGTGTGTGTGTGTGTGTGTGTGTGTGTGTGTGTGTGTGTGTATGTTTCTGTATGCCTACCTAATATTAGGAGAATATTTTTTTCTCTTAATCTAATTAAGTTTGCCTAAAGCCTTCAAAGAGAATTTATGAGCCACAAAATATTTGTCAAGTAGCAAGCAATTTGGCAGCATTTCTAATTGTTTTCCAAAGATCTTTTTACTGAACTGATAAAGAGATGTTTTATTTGGTACACTATTCCTATTCCTTGGCCAGATGTAGTAATGTCTGAACATTTTTAGATTAATCATAATTTTGCTTAGAGAAAAACTCCACCTAAGCCTTAAAATTGCAATTGCTTCAGGGTAATAGTACTGAACAAATATTTTTAATTATAAAATTACATAATATACATGTAAATATCTGTATATCAGAATATACTTTTGAAGTTCTACATGTATATATGTCTATCATTTATGTGTCAAATATTTATATTTACCTATCATTTATCTATAATATATCATCTTTATCTCTTGGATCATTATTAGAGTTCTTTATAATAAGCATGGTTGAAATTATAGCTTCCAAATAAATTGAATTCAATGATCAATATGAATTATTGATGATATCTTGTGTTTTCTTACATTGAAGATCATATAAAAGAAATAATATATATCTGAAAAGAAAGGACCAAGCTAGTAGCCAAACTGACAAAACTTAGCATAGTAAATTCTGAGAGATCAATGATTCAGAATCTATCTTAAACTCTAGAACCAAAAAATATCTAAAGAAATCTAAGTATTAACAGAGAAAGTCATTGAAATGCATACTTTGCTCTTTAGAACACATTTTCAAATATCTTTTCCTGTGTATATTTATTTTATATTTTAACATCAAAAGGCACAGATATAGTTGAATAGACATTGTGTTCTAATTTAGAATTCTTGAATATCTTTAATTAGCTTTCACCATACAATTTTATGTTTACATGGTATTCATTTGAGACAACTCATCCTGTACTTAATTTCTTGAACAAGTCTAGAAGTGTAAAACCAGCATACTATTTGTGGGAGGACAAATCAAGAGAATCTAAAATTAATTCTTTTAGTTCAGCTTCATTTGATCAAGTATGTAACGTTTCTATGAGGTGCAATTATATTAAACAATGAATAAAATATCACTGTTTCAGTTGGTAAATTAAAGCACGCTAGGAAGACAGACAAGCATAAGAGAAAAACAGGTTCAGAAGCATGAAAATTTAAAAATTAATGAAAATTTAAAACTAAATGAAAACTTAATTAAATGAAAAAAAAAAAAACCAAATAAAATCTAACAAGATCAGTAGAGGTTAGGAAAGCATTTGAATTCTCTTAAATAGGAACCAGAGAGATGTCTCAGCCAGTGCAACCTGCCAACCTATGCTGGACCATAGAACCTATATATAGGAAGCAGAAAGAAAAACAAAACAAAAAACCAAAAAACAAAACAAGCAAACAAAACAATTCCTGAATTCTGCTAGAGCATCTGCATAGATTTTTTTTTTTTCTGAATAACGAAACAAATGACAAAAAGCTTCTAAATTTAGAGATTGTTGATCAACAATTATTTGATGACTTGTTACGCGTTTCTATTGATTTTGGTGGAATTTTGTATGATTTCGATAGAAAAGCGGGATGTTATTTGTGGTGAGATTGCAGTCTGACTCTACAAAGTTGAGATGTCAAAGAACAATCTTCAGTCAGCAGTTGGAGAAGGGTGGTGCACTGCACACTAGTACTGCAGACTGAAAGACTGCATCACACTGCTGCTGAAGGCATTGTCAACGCTCTGTGTAAAGATGAGAGAGGGTTTGATGCAGAAAGGAGAACAGAGAAGGAATTTGTACCATCTACAATCAATTAATTTGTTACATAGTCTGAATTAGGCAGGGACAAGTGTGAATCCATTTGGTTTTCCTCCCACCACTGTCTTCAACCACTCTGTATCACACCCCAACCCCCTGCCCACACACACACAAACACACATAGACACACTACACGCAGTATAAGTAATATAAGTATATAAGTGATATCTGAAAAGTCACAAGGGTTTGAAGTTGTATTTTTTTAAAGAGTCTGAGATTTTCTTAAAGATAAACATTTATAAAAAATCAAATTTGGGTTGTACATAAAAATGAAGACATTGAGAGGGAGGCATCCTGGGAAGAAAGTTTCCAGCAGGACTATACATAGGTGAAAGAGTGGAGTGAAGGTTGGGCATGGCTTACATTCATTACATGGATGTTTGAAACGGAAACCAGGAAAAGAAAATTAAATTGTGGAAAGAAACCAATTCTACATCCCTTGCTCCCCCTCCTCTGTGGGATTGTGCAAACTCAGGTTAGTGTCCACTCTTATTGTAACTTATCATGCAGTTCGGTTGAAATGCCTTGTGGTGTTTTGAATATGCTTGGCCCAAGAGATGTTGTTCAATTGGTAGGTGTGGCCTTGTTGAAATAGATGTGGCCTTTTTGAAAGAAGTATGTCACTTGTAGGAGGGATTTGAGGTCTCCTAGTGCTCAAGCACTACACAATGCAGAAGAGAGTCCTCTTTGTTACCTGTGGATCAAGATGTAGAACTCTTGTCTCCTGCAGCACCATATCTGCCTTCCAGCTGCCATGTAAACAATGGAATGAACCTCCAAAACTGTAAGCCAGCCACAATTCAGTGTTTTCCTTTATAACAGTTACCTTGTCATGAGGTCTCTTCTTAGCAATAACACCCAAATAAGACATGTGTGGTAAGCTTTCCCTTTTCTGAAGGGAAATGGAGAAGGAGTGGATCTGGTAGACAGGGTAGATGGGGAGTGGTCTTGGAGGAGTCGAGTGAGGGAAAGCATAGGTTGGGATGTAATATAAGAATTAATGAAAAGTAATGAATACTAGACAAAAGTGTAGCTTAAAATTTCTTTCCAATTCAATATTCCTTTTATTTTAAAAATGTTCCTCATTATCTGATTATGAACTATCTTTAGTTTGTCTTGTCAAGAGTCTTCAAACCCACTAACTTTCCTTGAAATTTCTTTCAACAGTTTATGATCTACAACTCACTGATATATACACTGGGTGATATAGCTACCCTGATGGCTGCCCCATCTATTATAAGCACTCTTCTCTTAAGGATTTTTTTTTCTTCTTTTACTGTTTTGCTTGAATAAACTGAGAAGAAACTGTTGTCTCAATGCCAGTCTCTCTGACTTTGAGTTACTTTCTTAGCCTTTATCAACTCATGGTACATAGACAAGCCTTGGAGATGGAGGTGTAAGCAAGTAAGCAACTGAAAGGAAGATGGAACACCATCAAGGGAACTCATCGGATAATAGACATTTTGTTGAGACAGCAGTCATAGTTGGCAAGGAACCATTGTAAACACACATCTCAATTTTTCCTCTGCATTCATCTTGGAAACTAACACACTAAATACCAACTCATATTAGTCACTCTTGAGCATAGTCTCGGGTGAAGGAGTACTTACTTATAGAACTGTCTCACTAATAATATAATGGGTAAAAATATCCACCAACAAGAAAACAGTGTGACAGGAACATGGTAGCAACTGATAATACAGTGGGTATTCTATAATGAGGGGATGGGAAGACTATAGAATAAAAGAACCAGCAATATCTGGTCCTTGTCAACCAAAGAAGTCAAAGTCTGTACAGGGCTCTCCTGAGACATTTTTTTCTTCATCATGAGATTTTGTAGATCACTTATAGTCACATTGCAGAAAGCTCTAAGAACTAAGTGGAGGTTTGCTTTAGTGTAGTGGGACAGCTAGCATCTATAAAATGTGACTATGGTGGTATATAGTCATATTCATAAAAAATAGGTACTTCTTTGTTTTTATTGTGTTTAACAAAATTTAGTTTTGATTCATATTCACTGTCAAGTACTGTGACTTTGAAAAATAATTTTCAAGAACTTGCAGGGTTTCAAAATGATCTATAAAAATACGAAGCAGAAGAAATTAAAAAGGTAAATATCTAACAAAAAATTTAAATATCTAATTTTGCTTGATATTTCATAAAAAGTGACCTCTATGAAAACATAAGGAATGCATCTAATTATCTTGATCTGCAACATTCACAACACATAGGGAAACTGAAGTAGGAAACTTAAAAATTACTTATTCAATATTATTTGCACTTGACAATTGGAAATAGAATTTAGAAAATCTTTACTTCAGAGTCTCAGCTTATCTAGAATTATTAACAAAGGAAGAGAGAGGGATAGACACGTACTTCTCCATCCCCAACAATAACACATTTAATTGGAAGTGCTCAAAGGAAGATGATAATGACCAAGTAGACCTATTTCCTGACATCTCTAACAGCTACTTAGCTCAAACAGGTCTATGAATTTAAGGAGACTTCAAAGAGGATCCTATATGCAGCTTGATATATCTGTGCATTTTCATCTAATAATATGAATATTTATATTAACAGGGCATGGCTCACCTACCCAGAGTCAATCTACTTAGACAGAGTATGTGGCCCGTGATTTTTCAGCATATCGTTTTTAAGGTATGACCATAATCTTACAGGCTTATAATCATACAGGGAAGTGTATAACCCACCAGGCTAACTCCAGACTTATGGCCATCCTCCAGACTCAGACAACCCAAGCTGCTAGGATTATGGGCATAGGCCACTGCAGTGGCAGTTCATATTATTTTTGAGATAGGGTGTCTCATTGAATCTGGAAGTCACCAGTTTTGATTGATAGGATGCTAGTCCCTGATTCTCCAAGGCTAGGATTAATGGCAGGTACTGGTGGAGAAGGCCATTTACATGCATGGTCAGGATCTGTACCTAGATCCTCAAGCTAGTGACACAAGCACTAATATATAATAGTATATAATATATAGTATATAGTATGTAGTATATAGTATATAGAATGTAGTATGTAGTATATAGAATGTAGCGTATAGTGTGTACTATGTAGTATGCAGTATGTAGTATGTAGTATGAGGTATGTAGTATGTAGTATATGGTATATAGTATATGATATATGGTATACAGTATATAGTACATAGTTTATAGTATAAAGTATATGTATTTATGGCTATATATATTTCCATATATATATATATATATATATTTCTAACTACATATATTTCAAGATATATATGTATATACATCTTGAACATATATATCTTGAAATATATATATAGAATATATATAGTTTTATATATATAAATGATATATATATATTTATCATTCACCATTGATTGTATAATAACAATGCCATAAACATAGCATAAATAATTCTACCAC
>NC_034597.1:75026238-75038556 GCF_900095145.1 Mus pahari
TCTACTGTCACCTGAATTTTTGATCTTAGCCATTCTGACTGGTGTGAGATGGAATCTCAGGGTTGTTTTGATTTGCATTTCCCTGATGATTAAGGATGCTGAACATTTTTTCAAGTGCTTCTGATATTAGATGTTCTAGCTGTCTCTGGCTGGAGCTTGTTCCTCCTGTGATTCTTTAGCCTCTATTAGCACTCCTGGATGACCAACTCTCTCCTCTGTCCCAGTGGTCAGTACACACTCTGCAGGCAAGCTCTCCTCTTGCGGGGAAGGTGCACAAAAGTCTGGAGCTCAGATCTACTTCCTGATTCCTGGGGTCAGAGCCCTCCATGGAAGCTGACTCTCCTCTGGCTGGCAAAGTGTCCAGGGGTCTTGGTCTTATGTCCTTGATAGACCCCGTCCATCAAACTCTGTTGCTTCTGCTGCCCATGTGCTCTCCTGCATAGACTGGTCTCAGTGACCCCAAGATTCTGGGTGAGCTAGGGCCTGCCTTTATCCTTTGTCCCTGTTGCTGCTAGCACAAGAACCTTTGGGATTTTTGTAACTAATGTTGCATTCCACTCACCAGTGATCTCAAGGACCTGGGTATGCTAGGGTGCAGCATGTAGAGATTTCTGGGGACCTTAGGGCCCTCCGCTGAGATCCTTTTTTTCTTTCTTTATATTGATATAGATATCAATTAACTTTTACTAATCTATTAAAAGATAGTGACCTAAGGTGAAGACAAATCTGACTTACAGTTAATCAGACTATGAACATCAAACAGTTTGAGGTGTTGTCCCAAATTTAGATTTTTTTTTTAAGCTGGTTGTTTGCTAAGATTTCTGGTACATATCTATCCTATTGAATACTCAGCTGCTAAAAGGCTTTGAGTGCCTCCAAAGTGTAAATAGAACCTAAAGCATAGTGGTACTGTATCTGTGCTTCTGTAGTCCTATAGGAAAAAGCATCTGAAGACAATCATTTCCTTTTTTTTTTTTTTTTTTGCTTTCTGTTTCCCTCTCATAATCTCACTCTCAAAATTCTTTTGACCATCTTCTACTCCTTCTGTTTCTTTCTTTTTATATCACTGTTCTGAACCACCTTTTCCAGAAAGTGACTAAGCACTCACCCTCTTTATTTGTCATTACCTAGGATTACCAGAAGGAATTCTGCACAAAACTTGTACATTAATTTTCTCTTACAAAGCTTTGGGAGAAACTCACAAAGCCATACCCATTCTTTTTTTTTAAAGATATTTTCTTTATTTACATTTCAAATGCTATCCTTAAAGTTTCCTATACCCTTCTCCTGCTCTGCTTCCCTACCCACTCACTCCCCCTTCTTGGCCCTGGTGTTCCCCTGTACTGGGGCATATAAAGTTTGCAAGTCCTAGGGACCTCTCTTCCCCATGATAACTGACTAGGCCATCTTCTGCTACATATGCAGCTAGAGACATGAGCTCTTGGAAACTTAAATGTATCCACACAGTGATTTTGGGAGAAGAGATATTTTCATTCATGCTGACTCTGTTTCTTTAAAGAAGCCTTCACCTAGGTAGCTGTAACTAAACCTAGTCAAGTTTCACTAGATTAGATTTGAGTGCATTTATTGGTGTGCTGTTGGTTTCTGACCTTCAGGGTCTAAACAACTGTGCATCTCTCCAGGTAAAGTTCATGATATACCTAGCCTATGTATGTGTTTTCTTCTTTTATTTCTCTTCAATTATTCTCTAGTAGTATCCAGTCATTGGTTTTCCAATAAGAAAAAATTAGGGAGCATTTATACATATATCTATATATCTATATCTATCTATAGATATAGATATAGATATCTATAGATATCTATATCTATAGATAGATATAGATATGTGTGTGTGTGTGTGTATGTGTGTGTGTGTGTGTTTCTCTAAAGAGTAAGCCATAAATGTCAGAACATATATATTTTTGTCCTTATTTAGTATATTTTGATGAAAATTAGAACTTAGAGTAAGAAAAAAATACAACAAAAAAATTTATACTGTCTAGTTATATTCCCCATACATATTCAATATGTTTTCTACTTTGTCATTTATTAAAGTTATATATGTCCAAAAGAGTAGGTGGCAGTTATACATGCTACAATTGGCCAAGTATATGTGCCACAATTATGAATGTCACATTATAAGAAACATTTAATGTGAAAACTATCACTTTTGTTTTAAATATTTTTAGCATTTCATAGGTGAAAAACAAGCACAAGTGTCTCCCTTCCATTATATGGAAAGTTAATGCAAATGCTACTAGCATTACTCTTCCGATTTACATACGTCTCTGGTGGCTTCTGCTAAATGGGGACCTAGGTTTTTTTCACATTTCAATCTTTCTAGAAGAATATCTCCATATCGTCTTTCAAAATAATTAGCATGGTAGCTGAAAACAAGAGTCTTTGCTTACACATTGTATCAGGCAGACACAGCAGGATTTGTAACCTTGCCACAGAAGGGCTCATTGTGCCTCTTACGCTGAGGTTTTGGCGACTTTTATCACAATTTCTGTACAAGTTCAGGTAGAGGATAAATAGACCGTGCTCTTTAAAAGAAATGCCAAGATTTCACAGGAGTGAAAGAGACTGGACATGGTGCTGTGCCGTGTTTGGAAAATGCATTCTGTCGAGGACTGATTGCTCTTCTTTGCTTTAAAGTGAATTGTGTATGATGAAATTTTAACAATATTTTACACGTACAGAGTTTATGCTTATGTTCTATTTTTTGATATGTTTTACTTTACAGAAGTTTTCAACAATTAACTTGAATTAAAATGAAGAAAAAATGGCACATACTTCCTTTTCTTTTTTAACATCATAACTAGCAAGAAGAAAAATAAAGGAGAGAGAGAGAGAGAGAGAGAGAGAGAGAGAGAGAGAGAGAGAGAGAGAGAGAAGTCAGGAAGTAGGGACCATGTTCAAGACAACCATGCTTATAAGGCCTACATGCCATCCAGTCGTCTTGCTATCCTAACTTGGTCTCATTACTCTAGAATCATCCCGATTCCCTGAAAACCAAAACTGGTCCTGAATGTCCATTTCAAGTCTAAGGGCTTAGCTCACTCTACATTCTTCACAAGGGCAGAGAAAAATTACCTCCCTAAATTTGAGAGTTGGAACTAAGCACACAATGAAAGCTAGCCCTGAAGGGACTCAAGCCAGCTTAAGCATGACAAACATGGCTTTGGCAGATCTTGCCCTTCTCCCCATTCCCTTGTCCTTGGTAAAACCTCTTAGAATATATTTATAAAGCTGTTACAGATGGTGCCGCTCCATGTGTGGTAAGATTCTCCCCTATCATTCATGTCCCTAAATTATTTAAATTTTAGAACCAACTTGAACACCCTAAGAAGAGGTGACCCAATAATAAATTAAAGGACTCTAGCCAGCCTGAGCATTGCAAACATGATTCTGGCATCCTTTCCTCCTTTCCCTCAGTCTTGCTAAAAACCATAAGATTGTTTGCTTTCCTGAAACTAGCCCAGGAGGTCTATTCCTTTATTTGGCCAGTCCCTCCTCCTAAGACTTACCACCAAAGTCCAACTATCATATTATTGAAGTCCAGCAATCAAAAAAAGACCCCTTTAACCCAACTATTTAATATGTTCAATTAAAATTAAACACCTCATCTCAATATGAGATTCCCTCTTTTACCTTGATACACTGCCATTTGCTTATGGGCCATTTCTCTCTTCTCTTTATCCAGAGATGGTCTTTCCCCAGCCCAGTCTTCAACCACATCTGCTCACAATACTCCTTCCCCTTTGCCCCCTTTCTTCCCTCTCCTTTCTTCCCTTCACTTCCTTTTCTTCCTGGATCATCTACAGTCTTTTATCTCTATCCCTGCCCTTTGTCCCTTTGTGTTGTGAACTTTACATATCCTTTGTGTTGTGAACTTTATCATGAAGTGCCTTCAGGTGACTCTGAGGTTCTCTACAAACCCTTAATAGCTTCTACCAAAGTATCCTTGAGAATTAACAATCACTACAAACTAAATTTAAAACATCTGTTAATGCAGATTTCCATTAATATAGTGTATTTATTATATATTCCTGACCAGCCCCCATTCAGGAATAAATATTCCCGAGAGAGTAAAACAATACCATCTTTCATGTTATGCATTTCCTCCACATGAAAGTCTGGGTTTTCCACTATCTTGCTTGACTAATTCAAAACACCTGGAATGAGGATTCATATCGTGTAACTGTGTGGCTCCCTCATGTTTCTACTCAGTCCTTTACTATAAAGGGAGTTTTTTTCCATTTTTAGGGAAGAATAGCTCTGGTGAGTGTTGCTGGTGGAAACTGACTAGTCAGTGCTCAAACTACCTCTCACCTTCAATTCCCCTTGCCTGGAGTGTGGCACCCTTGGACCACTAATTAGCCATAATCACTATTAGTGCAGCTATTGCTTTAAGACTATTTCTACGCTCACCAGTTATTTTCAGGTTCTGTGTTCCCCTTCTCCTGCCCACTTGATTGGTTTTAAATTGCAACTGTCGACTCCAGCTTTCTATAGCACTTACTCATGACTGCTCCAGCTTTCAACGTTCTCTTTCCATTCAAACAGCTAAATTGGAAGTGTATAGTGTTTGATTTATATTTAGATGTAGTTTTTAAATGAAGAGTTAAAAGTTAAAAGTCTGCACAGCTGCAGGAGACATTATTGAAAGTCCTTTAAAACCATTATGTAGACTCTCTGAAATGGGCTGCTACAAATGCACATTATAAAATCAGCCTTTTAGCTGCTAGCATTTCATTTGAATTTGCACCATTTCCCCCTTGCTATTGTCCGTATTTAATGGTAATCATTTAGTATCATAAAGCTAGACATGTTTCTCTACAGAAGGATAATAATGGCACATATAGAAAAATAAGTTTGCAAGGAAGGGTGGTTTAAAATGTGGAAGATCAAGGGTGAAGGAGTGCATCCGAATTAGTTTGCTGCAATATTGGAATAAACTGGCTTAAACAACAAGTACTTTTATCATTTGCAGAGACTGAAAGCTTGGATGTTATTCTTGACCATTACTGCTTGTGGGGAACAACATCATAGAGCTGAATTTTCTCCACCATCTGTCCTGTCACCTTCAACATCTACTTCCTCTAGGCTTGTCTCTATACCTGCTAGGGAAAGAAATCCTACATCTGCACATATACTTTCCAAGCTCACTGCTGTCTTCATTCTTCTCAGGAGAGTGGCGACTCATGTGTGAGGGGAGAAGACCTGAAAGAAGAGAAGTCTAGAGAAGAGATAGAAGAGAAAAGCTGTAGGGGACAGGTATAGAAAAATTAGAATATAAAATAGGACCTTCCAAGCAACTGGAAATGAAGTTTCCAGGGAAACTCATATAGTTTAACGGAGCACAGGGGATTTCTGATCTCTGGAATATGTATAACATTCTTTCAGAAAGAGGCAAGGAAATAGATATTGTAAAGCCAGAACCTATGTCTGCGCTATGTGGAAGGGTGAGAAGTCTAAAAGTAAAAGTGGCTTTGTACAGGTGGACCTGATTTTCTTTTTTGTAAATCCACTCATATTTCATCCATAATATTGCATTGGAAATAGCTTAAATACATTATAGGATTATATTTTAAAGTAAGTATATCTTAAGTCATTACAGCAAGCGTTCTCATTGTCCATGACTCTTTGCTTTGAAATCTTTTTATTTATTCCCTTTACTTGAAGAGGATGTGAAAGTATTTTCCTTTTCTCCAAGAAGAATTGCAACAACTTTACTAAATATTTTCCATTTTCATTATAAGAATTACAATTCCAATATCATCATAAATGAATTAATTCATTGACTGGTTGGCAAACAGACAAGATAGTATAATAAATGGGCACCTTGGCACCTATAAAACAGAGGCAGAGATATTTTTGATTCCTAAGCTGTTTATGAAACAATCAAAGAGATAAGATGCTTGTATGAATAACTTCAATGCAAGTTAGAAAATGTGTCCATTAAATACAGGCAGAGCATAACACCAAGTGCATCTCTTTCCTTGGAAGATTATCTTTTATGTGAGTTTTTCAAAGTAAATCTCGATTTCCAGTTGTTGGGGAAACTATTAGGTGGACTTCTTTATCATCATTGGCAGCTCGGCTTATTCTTATCATATGCCAGTTCTACCTGCTTATGAATCACAATAGAAGGACTTTCCCGACAAAGCATTTAATTACTTCTTTGCCTCTAGGGATGTTATAAGCCAAGATATTAAGCTAAGATGGTGCCTGTGCTCAGCCTGCAATCAGTCCTCATCCCCACTCTAGCAATAACCTCCAGAGTAAATAATGCAGTCTGTTAACACGGCAAAGAGAGCTAGTACCTAATTTAGGACTTAGCTGGTAATACATGGTAAATACATATATATATATATATATATATATATATATATATATATATATATATATTCCACAGATGTCCTCAATAACAAAAAGTTCAGATTAAACTAACTTAAACTTTTGGATGAAATTATTTGTAAACTGTGTCCTTGTATGTTACTTTAAACTAGTATAGGTAATTAAACTGAATACCCTCAGAAAGAAGTCAACAGGCAAGCATAATGAAGACACACAGTTTTTCAGCTCTTTGCATTGACAAACACAGTCAAAATCATTTTTGGAATTAATGAAAAAAAAAATCACAGAGCTAGTAGGGAAGTGTTTGATTTGTTGGTCCTCCAGCTACAGATAGTACATTTGGTACATTTATATTTTTATTCATCATCTCTGTCTGAAATTTTTCATCTGTAAAACAAAAGTACTTTTCTACTTCTTAAAATCTTCCTCTCATATCTCAATTCTATATAGAAATATTTACTTAAAATTATAAAATATTAAAAATTGTAAAACAAAATGTGAAAAAAATATATTCATGTTATTTTTATATCCACACAGACATTCTCATACATTAATATGGGTAATTGAGAATTTGCTGTTTGTAATTTGGCAATAATGATATGTTTAAGTAGGAGAAAATTAACAATTTTTCAATCATTTCAATGTCAGATCCTGGGAATGTTGCCTGAAAGATATCATTAACGTTTCAAAGCATCTTCAATGAAAACAATAAAATAACATAAAAATGAATAAAATAAAGCACAGACATAGAATTGTTTGGCCAAGGCCATGAATCTAACTAGTAAGTAGTTGGGACAAAGCAAGAAACCTGGTCTCTCTGTTGTTTCTGTGCATTCATATGATTTTGTATGCTTCACTGAGAAAGCCTTGTTGATATTCAATATCCTCCAATAAACCTTAAAACAGAAGTCTATATTTTTTTTCCAAAATCATATATTTATACATCATGAAAAATAGATATCCCAGGAACATTTTGGTGACTGATGAAACATCATATTCAGGGCAGGTTTGTACAGTATACACTAGTCAGTTCATTGTTTGACAGCATGATGGGGAGAAATTCTCTTTCCTAACTCTCAAGGATGCTTTGAAGTGCTCTACTGGGGATAATGGGGGAAAATCTGGCCATAGCTTCCATTTATATAAAGAGAGTTTTTATTTTAAAAGCACTTTCCCATGCATTATGTAAATATTCCATAATGAATATTTAATCCAAAGGCATCTGAGCCTTATGTGTATTTTTATGGGGCATCATTTAAGCAACTTTTAGTCTCCTAGAATCTCTGCCCTTTAAAGAACCCCACTTTATGACAGCATGTTAAAAACTAGATTTAATAAATGTCCAATATCAGTTCATCTTGCATTTAAATAAAACACTTCAATCTGAAATGCAACTCATTGCAGACAGTTTTGCTT
The DNA here is from genome assembly GCF_900095145.1 of Mus pahari. Classification (NCBI taxonomy): domain Eukaryota; kingdom Metazoa; phylum Chordata; class Mammalia; order Rodentia; family Muridae; genus Mus; species Mus pahari. Next base: position 75,034,018 of record NC_034597.1, read on the forward strand.
TTATGGAGTCAGTGGGCAGCCATTGCTGGGACAATGAAAGTGAGGCTCTGCAGGACATGTAGAGCAACTTACTCTGTGGGGCTAAAATTGCTCAAGATTAAAATTAAAACAATAAACTTCAGCTCCTAAGTGTCTTCATTACTAAAGCATTGGGTCATTTACTTTAACAATGCCAACTTACTCTCAATTTCACATTCCCTTTAATTAGTAAAGGAAGCAATATGCAAGAGCACACCTCATGGTGTCCCATTACCTTGGAGAGATGCTTTTTACTGTTTCTAAAAATAGCAAGTCTCAGCGTCCAAATTCTTTGTAGAAGGAAAGGATCTCTGTAGAAACATTCCATGAAATACCAGACTGGAATGACTATGAACTTCTAAACAGAATGTGCATATAATGATAATAAAACATGTATGCTCCAGATTATATGTATAGTATTGTAGAAGCCAAAACACCTAGTATCAAATAATTGCCTAGAAATATTACATAGTGAAAAAAAATTTAGAGATAATGCCCAGTTACCGCACACAAATACAACAAAATCACCTAAGACATAATATATATCTTTCAAATTTCCATGGAGTAACTACAGTCTTCGATGTTTAAATTGTTTGGTTATTGTAGCTTATTCCATAGCTTTCCCTGAAACTATCGGAAATAATACATAGTCATTCTGGTAAACTGTCAAAATAGTTTATTCCAGTGAATTTTACAATTTAGCATGTAAAACGAATTTCCAAAGTGTTTTGAAAGAACAGCAGAAAGGAAATCTAACACCTATTAGATCTGTTTACCCAACTTGTGGCACCACCCTGAAGACTGGCAGTCATTAACATAACTAAAAGATAATAATCTAAAGGGTTTGTTGTACTGTTAACATGATTAGGAATTTAAATGTTACATTGTATAAACAGAACTCATTAGGGGCAATTATGAAACAAACATATTTTATCTCTTTTATACTTATTCAGAAGTAGTTTCCACAGTGCCCAAGATAACACAAGTCGGGTCCTAGCATTTTGTTTATACACTTATAATAAAGAGTTCTTTCATCATACTAAGTCAGTAAACAAGCTCTGCTCCACAGTAATTGGAATGTCCATTTCAGTTTAGTTTAATTTTTCCCCTCCCCTCTAAGTTGAAACCCAAGCTGCACAGAAAGTGTATGAACAGGGATGCAGTTCAGTTGACATCCTCTGCTATTGCATCTTCGTGGATTTGCTACCACAACTTCTTGGTCCCTTGGGTTTTAGATTAAGAATAAGAGGAGACAGTAAAAGGAATTGGAGAGTTCTGGATATCAACTGTTATTGGATGGCTTTGGACTCTCTGAATCTCACATGTGTTTAAAGGCATTTTAAAGAGAAACCCTCCAACTGCAGCTGCTTCCCTTTGCCCCCCCCCCCAGTCCCTTCACAATTTGATACTTGTGCACCAGAGGAGTGTCCAAAAGCTTTCTTTTGCAAGAACACAGGTACTGGAGACACTGTAGTCATAGTGACAGCTTCTTGTCCAGCACTCTTCTTCCTATAACTCATCCTTAACACCACTCCAGTCTGCCAGTCAGACTTCTAGTTCTTCAACTTAGAAGCAGAACCCTGTGTACTGCATCACTGTCCATTGCAAAATTAGGTGACAAATTAAGTTTTCTCAAGTATTCTCTTGCAGCTATATTCGTTATTTGAAACCATAAAGAGAAGTCTCAGCCCTCCTCATGAAAGTGAATAAGAGATTGATTTTAATATAATAGCCTCTTATAGAATAAATTACATTTAAAATTAAATCAAATGTCTATTTTATGAATAATTTGATGGCCTGTATATCAGTCAATATTGATTGCAAATTTGACATGATCTAGAATCATTTAGAAGACAAACCTCAGTAGCCAGATGAGACTATTCATTGAGCTGAAGACCACTGGGAAATATGATCTGAAGACGGTGACATAATCTTTGACCTCCAAATAAATGTGTATACATATGCATTTATATCAAAATAAGCATTTCCACCAATTCACACACAAGAGCATATGCATACCCACAATAAATTTGTACACAAATACCTTGAAATAAATCTAATCAAGGATGAAAATATATCTGTAAAGGGAATTGTTTATACATTGAGAAAATAAAATTTTCATTTCTATATTAGCTCTCCTCAAAAATTGAAAAACATTGTAGATGAAGTGTTAAGTAGAAAGTTATACTGCTGAGGAAACATCTTGTAAGGTTTTCAAGGATGTGTTCTCAACTAAGTCTCTGGGATGGGGAAACAACCATGATCTTACAGAAAATGGGAAAGATGTATCATTATGTAGAATATTTAGATTATTTCTATCTTGTCTTGTTTAAAAATTAAACATGGGTTGATTGTGGTGAAAGCAATATAAAAATAAGCAGGAGAATAAAGAAACAGAATTCTTCCTGTACATGTATGTAATTGTCAAAGAACTAATAATAAAAACAAACAAATCAAGTAAATCCCACCTGTGGCTACAGGATTTATAAATGTAGCACAAAAGCACGTGCTATTATTATACCTAAGGCAATTGTGGCTTGGCAAAGTGCAATCACAACCATAAATTTCAAGGCAGAGACTATGAGGATAAGTACAAAATTAGATTGTATAACTTTGTTCAGGCTATGTTTGTAAAAGCAGATATATGGGAATCTATTCTGCAGGTGACACGGTTTTATTTCTGCTCCTCAGTAAAATTCTCTAACAAAAACAGCTTTAAGGGAGAAGATATTATTCAGTTTTCAATCTCAGGTTACAGTGCACTCCATCATTGTGGGAAGTCAAGGTGGGAACATGAAGCATCTGGTCATATTCATGGCCAAAATCAGATGAAAAGGGATGCACACATAAATGAAGCAGATACGGGTCTATGCTTATGAGATGATGCATCCCCCATTCAGGGTGAATTTTGCCACATCAATGACAGCAGTCAAGCTCATCCTCACAGAGATGCCAGTTGGACAACATGATCCAGGTAATTCCCCTCTGAGACTCCTCCTATCTGGTTACATTCAGTGTCAATTTGACAAATAAAAATAACTGCCATACCAAGATTCACTTTCTGCTCAGATCTAAATAATTACATGATTTGGAGAAACCCAGTAGCTCCAGATGATATTAATCATACTAGGACTAAAAAGAAAACCAAATAGTACCACGACTGTTTTTTGCTAATGTAGGATTCACATAATATCAAAATCTCATTCTTGACTTTTAGTTTTACTCATCCTGATACTAGCAGCTGCCAATATAAGGGCCAATTAAAATATTTAGGAAATAAAACAAATCCACAAATCATATGTGCAGAAACCCATATAGAGAGTTTATTTTCCCATCTAAGTTATTTCACCATATAGGAACAGTCAAACTTCAAAGATGAATTGATCCTAATGTCCAAATATACTGTATGACTCCACCTCTCTAAACGATGTCATATAATTTTGATACTGCCTGAGAAGTAATAACATAAGAGCAACCACATTGCTCACAAATATTCCTTTAATTCAGTAGAGCTGGGCTTGATTTGTAGTTGTATGAGCCCATGAGAAACAGAATTCTAGACACTACACTGTGTGACTTTATAGACATAGGTGTACATGAATTTATTTAGGCCATAGGACACATGTTTTTTATTATTTATTATTATTTTCTTTATTTACATTTCAAATGTTATCCCGAAAGTTCCCTATACCTCCCACCCCTGCTCCCCTACCCACCCACTCCCACTATTTGGCCCTGGCCTTCCCCTGTGCTGGGTCATATAAAGTTTACAAGACCAAAGGGCCTCTCTTCCCAATGATTTCTGATTAGGCCATCTTCTGCTACATATGCAGCTAGAGACACGAGCTCAGGTGGTACTGGTTAGTTCATATTGTTGTTGCACCTACAGAGTCGCAGCCCCCTACAACACCTTGGGTACTATCTCTAGCTCCTCTATTGGGGGCCCTGTGTTCCATCCAATAGCTGGCTGTGAGCATCCACTTCGTTGTTTGCCAGGCACTGGCATAGCCTCACAAGAGTCCGAAATATCAGGGTCCCTTCAGCAGAATCTTGCTGGCATGTGCATTAGTATCTGGGTTTGGTGGCTGATGATGGGATGGATTCCTGGATGAGGTAGTCTCTGGATAGTCTGTCCTTTCATCTTAGCTCTAAATTTTGTCTCTGTACCTATATCCTTTCATGGGTATTTTGTTCCTTATTCTAAGGAAGAATGAAGTATCCACATGATGGTCATCCTAAGGGTCATTGCGAAGATGATATCCAGTTTGTGTTTTGTGATAGGGTTTCACACTTGTACCTTTATTTCACAGATTAGCATTATGTTAGGCTGGGTGTTCACTGAGTTCCAGAAAGCTGCCTGTCTCCACAGTCCCAGAAACGGAATTCCAGCATCCCTTACTATACTGTGCAATTTCATGGGCTATGGTGAAGGAAGTTGTGTGCTCATACTTGTTCAGCAAAACTTCTTCAACTAAGGCATCTTTCCACTAATGTTTCTACCTCCTCCTCCTCCTCCTCCTC
>NC_034597.1:75038616-75075943 GCF_900095145.1 Mus pahari
CCTCCTCCTCTTCTTCTTCTTCTTCTTCTTCTTCTTCTTCTTCTTCTTCTTCTTCTTCTTCTTCTTCTTCTTCTTCTTCTTCTTCTTCTTCTCTCTCTCCCTCTCTCCCCCTCTCTCTCTCCTTCCCCCCTCTCTCTGTGTATCTTTGCCTCATATTTCTCATATGGAGGGACTATGTATATGCATATGTATTCTAAGTTCTAAGGTAGCTTTTTATTTGCCTGATACCTATACACACATGGGTATTGATGTACATGAGGAATATAAATATGAGTGAGGCAGGATTACTGCTCCTGGAAGCATTTGAATTTATCTTCTTATCACTTAGTCAGGCTATTCAGTCCTTTGAAAAGCTACACAAGTAAGGCTTTTGCCTTCTTGCAAGCATCTAATCAATATGCCTCAAGTGCCTAAGCAGATGGACGGGACCAAGACTTTCTCCTGCTTCAAGAGAAGCCAAGATGACATAGAAGTTACAGGATCCAAATTCCAGTCCTTTAAAATTAGAGACTTAGTAAGTTTAACCTTAAGAAATTTACTTTAAGACAGAGGACTATATTAGGAAATACAATTAAAAAGAATAGAGTAATAAATATGACAATGTATATAAAAAGTCTTAAGTTTTGTCCTGATTTAGGTCATAACAGGTTTCATCAGATGGGCAGAGCAATATCGCAGTATGCAACCATCTTGCTTACTGTTTGATTTTTTTTGTGGCCTAATCAAAGATACTGCAACCTTATTGTTATTCAGTTAGGTAAGGGATATTAACATTTTCAGTTAGAGTCATATCTCAAGGGATAAGGAACGAGGTGTGTACAGACCATTACTTCATCATCATTTCGTGTCTCTCCTGAAGGAAAGAAGTGCATGGAAAAGAGAAACCAGATTTAAGAATAAGGGAGCTAAAAGATGGGCCAAAGGAAAAATTTTTTTTTCATTACACTGTGGACTTTAATAGATCTCTGTTGTAAGTCTAATTTATAAAGATCAATAGCTTCTGTTAAACTACAGTCTATGTATTCCTATCTCCTTTTAACTCATCTATTCAGCACATGATTTTCATTCTGAAAGATAAGAGCATGAGGAGTTTCAGACGTTTTTACTAGACTTTTATTTCTTTAAGCTATCAAATAACTTAAAATGTGTATGGTAATGAAAACTTCTTATCAAGGAATAGGATGTGAAAGCTCTCAGTTGAAATACTGTCAAAATACAAGCAGACTGCACTTTATCAGAGGGATTTGTGCAATGTTTACAAGTTGCCAAGTACGTGAAAGAAAAATGAGAAGCATAGTCAGGGTTCAGACATTCCTTAGTATCTATCTGGAAAAACCCTACAATGAAACTGGCTCAAGTTTCTAATTTATCTCGGTAGATCTTGTTTCAAAAGAGCTTCAACATTCTTTGTGAAACACTTATTCCAGCAATTCCACACAGCAATAGAGGCAATAGTCTTCCTTTTATTTTGTCTCCTCTCTAGTTACCTGTATTTGTAGCACTTGTATCTGAGGTTCTAGATTGATGGGGTCATTTCATAATCTCGATGACTTGCTGTAATATTTTTCAACAAAAGAGAAAAGAAACTAAAGCATTAATGAGTGATACTTTATGTAAAATTAAAACTATAAACATTCAGTGTACACATAATTTTGTACATCACAACACAGGTCAAGATTTACAAAGATTTACAATGCTTTACTTATGAGGATTGAAAGCTGAGTATATTAAGTGTTTTCAAATTACAATATTTTTCAACTTATTTTATAAAGATTAAACTTAACAGTAAATCCAGGAGTGTCTGTATATAAATCTACACTATGTTACTTAATATGTAATAATAGCCCTCTGTTCCTCCAGATCCAATCCCCCAGTCTCATCCCCAGCTCTGCAATGGAATACCTACTGCAGCCTTTTTTCTCCCCTGTCAATATCTCCGGTGGATCCCAAAACTCTTCCCCTATTAACTTTCTCTCCAGACTCAATGCTTTACTCCAGCCTAAAACAGCCAATCATTGCAAAAGCATTCTCACTCTTTCTAGGTAAGTATGTAGAGTAGACTAAACGCAAGTTGCCACCCCTGTTTTTGCTCCTCCAAATCCAATCCACTGTCTCATCCCAGATCAGTAGCAGACCACCAGCTGTAGTCTCCCTAACCTCTTGGATCCCATCCTCAACAAGTCAGGAAGAACTTCTCATCAAACCTTTCTTCTCCCCAAACCATCCCATTATCCCAGCCTCTCCCACCAGCAGGCATTCCATGGGAACACACCCTCTGACTGAATCAGGGAACAAAGTAAGCTAACCAAAGATTTTTACCACTCCCTCTCTTCTCTGAATGCAGTCACATTCCTTGCTCTGCAAATGAACATCCCATGCAAACTTCCTTCCTCACCTGTACATATCTCCTGTACATAACAATCAGAAAATGTTTTTAAGTAACAGGACTTAAAAAGCAATAATTAGTTATTTGAAAGTACAGAGGAAGTCACGAGTTCTCAAATAGTTCATGTTATTCTAAAAATTTACAAGATCTATGACCTTTGAGAACAAGCTTAGACCCGTGAAATTCAAATTAAATCAAGTAATTATAAGAACAAGGAATGTGAGGAAATCAACCTGCACTTTCTGAGAAGCATCCTGAAAGACAGAAGTGAAGCTAATACAAGGATGAAAAACAGCATTGTGTGTCGAAGGAGAACTAGTGAAGGAGCACCCTCATAGAGACAGAGGAGAGAAGCAGGAGGGAGGGAGATGGACTGAGGGGATTGTGGAGGGGTAGCTGGGAAAGGGGATATCATTTGAAATGTAAACGAGTAAAATGATAAATTAAAAAAATACCAAGAATATTATTGACATCATCACTGAGAGGGCTGGTCAGCATGAAGAGATGACTGAATGGGCAACAGAGCACTGTAATTTATGGATGATAGAACATAGGACCAGGATAAATTCCGTATTTTACTGTACATTTAAAAGATAGCTGAAAATTTCTAATATACACTGAGACTTTTGCCTCCAAGAGGGAAGAGTTACAATAATAAAAGTAAGACTAGACTGCTAAGGCTAGACAGCATTGAGAAGAAAGAAAGCGAACCAAAGTTTTTTAAATGTAGCAATTACTAAGTATGGTATAGTAAGTTTCTTTTATAGAATGTATCTGTATCAAAGACACTGAGAAATACACCAGCAGTGTGGGGCCTTTGGTTTGTTGTCAAAAAGACAGAAAAACAAAGGAAATTATAATAATATGTGTAAGTCAGAAAAAGAAAAATGAAAAGGTTGGATGGTGTGGAAAGGAAAGTTTCAGGTGAGAGAAAATGAAGGAGACTACATAAATAATCTCAGGAATGGGGAATTGGTAATAAATGGGCTCAAAGCAACCCACTGAACCAAGACAATCGTCATGAGTCTTAATGTGTTTGCAAATATATCTTATATAATAAAATGTGTCTTAGCAAACAAAGAGTACAGCTATAAATTGTGAGGTGTTCCCACTGTGTTTTCAATTCAAGCAAAGAATAAAGAGTTACAAATTGAAGCAGAATTGAAGGATACACAAAATTTTGGAACCAACATTCAGCTGTTACCTTTTCTTCCTTTTAATTATAAAAGACCTATTTTCAGGAAAAACACTTTTGTAGGTAAATTCACATTTAACTTTAAATTCAGTAATTCTTATCCTTATACTCTATTATTGAAGTTCAATTTCATTAAAATTAAAGCACTCAAGAAGAATGAGGACCAAAGTGTGGACACTTCACTCCTTCTTAGAATTGGGAACAAAACACCCATGGAAGAAGTTACAGAGCCAAAGTTTGGAGCTGAGAAAAAAGGATGGAACATCCAGAGACTGCCACACCCAGGGTTTCATCCCATAATCAGCTACCAAAGGCAGACACTATGGCATACACCAGCAAGATTTTGCTGAAAGGACCCTGATATAGCTGTCTCTTGTGAGGCTATGCCAGTGCCTGGCAAAAACAGAAGTGGATGCTCACAGTCAACTATTGGATGGAACACAGGGCCCCCCAGTGGAGGAGCTAGAGAAAGTACCCAAGGAGCTGAAGAGGTCTGCAACCCTATAGGTGGAACAACAATATGAACTAACCAGCATCCCCAGAGCTTGTGCCTCTAGCTGCATAAGTAGCAGAAGATGGCCTAGTTGTCCACCATTGGGAAGGGAGGCCCCTTGGTCTTGCAAACTTTATAAGCCCCAGTACAGGGAACACCAGGGCCAAGAAGTGGGAGTGGATGGGTAGGGGAGCCAGGGGGGAGGGTATAGGGGACTTTGGGGATAGCATTTGAAATGTAAATGAAGAAAATACCTATTAAAAATTGGGGAAAAATTAAAAAATAATTAAAGCACTTAATGAAATAATGCTGTGTATATGTGTATCTGTGAGAAAGAACGTGTGTATGTATGCTTACACACAGACACACATTCCTGCATATATATATATATATATATATATATATATATATATATATATATGTCAGAAAAATAGAATATTCAAGAAAAACACAGTTTAGAGCAAGATACTAGTATCAATCCTTTGCAACTGATGAATAAAGTGATATATAAATACATTTATAGTCATGAATAAGTGAAGAAATAAGTAAAATATAGAACTGTGAGATAGAGATGTTCCTACGGTAAATGAAACCATACCCTATTGTACAATGAGTCACTTGGAAAGCAGACAACTTTGCTCGCCGTGACCTTCTAGTCTGAGTGATCTGGCTGGAAATACAGACACACCTTTAAGCTACAATTAGTTTTTATAAGGAAGCAACCTCGTTCAGAAGTGATGTCTAAATGAGGGGCAAAGAAAGTGACAAATCAGAGAAAGATGAGACAGAATGAGTCAGTGTTAGTATATGCCCAATTCTCTTGAGAATGGAAAGAAAGGGTATTTAAGGGCAGTGCAGGAAGAGAGTCAGTGGTTGAGTTCAGTCAGTGCAATTTGGGGCGATTCAGTTCAGACCACTGGGAGTCAGTGGAGTGATTGCAGTACAGTGGTGTTGAGTTCATTAGTGAGTTCATGCAGTTCAGTGAAAGTCAGCAAGGCAGGAGAACAAGCAGAAGATTAAAACAAATTGCCAAAGTTAGTTAGAGTCCAAGCAGAGCAATTCAGGAAGAAGCTGAGAGAAGCCAGATTGAATCAGTCAGCTTGTAGAGGAGTCTCAGCAGGAACAGCTGAGATGAACCAGCCACCCAGATCTGAGAAATAACTAGAAGGGGTGTACTAATTCAGTAGTAAGCCTCTAAGATAACAATTATATCACAGGAATAAAAATGTATTTTTACAATTATCTTTTGTATTTTTAGGCATTATGTAGGAGATGTAGGTTACATATATCTAGTAGTAGTTAAAATATAAGTTGGGAATTTTGTGAAATTTTATTTTCTCACTGATATTTTGAAACTAATAGTACAATATTACCATACCTTTCTTAAACAAAGATTTCATTGTATTTATCCATTCTTTATGGCTCTGTATTGAGTAAAGAAACTTTCACACAGTTACACGCTATCCACTCAACATCTTCTTCACGTGTTCTTCTGTATTTTTCTTCCAATTATTTACAATAAAGTGGGATTAAAATTCTACCATTCCCAATATCCTGGCTGTCCTATGCTTTTAAGTATTGGGGTCACTTAACTCTCATTTTGGAAGCTTTCTTATTATTGTGTTATTTTGTAATTATCATGACTTCATAAGGGAAAGAATTATAAAAGAAATAAATTAGAACTTAAATACCAGTTTAAATGCTACTCTAAAAAACAGAAACTTGGAATTTAACTTTTTTTTTCACTTAAGATTACACTATATTTAAGCCATAGTAAAAGTTTATAGCAATAAGAACAAGTAGTTTTGTTTGCTTTTCAGCAGTAATCCAAAGCTGAATCGTATAGGAAGTTGGCTGTACTTCCTAAGATGTTGCATCAACTTTTGCATGTGATATTTATATTTTTCTCCTTGAAATAATAATTATATGATAAACCATATTTGTATTCTAAGTTGCTTGTTGATTCCTGAGTACTGACTAATATGGCAGATAAATCTGCTATATTTGCTGGTACCTCTAGACATCACTTGTTTAGGAGATTCTAATAATGAAAATGTTTATGTTACAAAATGTTCTTCCAGGTCTGGGAAGATGGCTCAGTGATTAAGTGTTAGTTGCTGTTTAATAAGTGTGTTACAATTTTTTTTCTTCCCAACCTAGCAACTAAATAATTGAGACTGGATTGGTATATTTTTTTACCATGCTTTAAGGACACAACAACTAAGCAGTAGTATTCTATTTTAATCCTCTATGCAAAACTGGCTACCTCCCTGTGAAAATCCCCAAATCCCTAAGATACTTGCATTTTTTTGGCTTTCTCTCCTCAAAATATTTTCTCATGGTATTTCTTGAACTCTCTCCCCATAGTGAATCTACACTTCTTCTCTTTCCTGCTCCTTCCTGGTTTTGAGGAAGTCTGCCCTATTTTCTCCTGTTTTTATTTTTTTTTTAACAAATCAAACTTCAGTTGCTTTTATTATTTGTTGCAGGATAGATTACATAACAGAGGGAACAGAAAATACAGGGAGCCTATTATTATTATTATTATTATTATTATTATTATTATTATTTACATTCCAGTTGTTGACCCCACCTCCGTCCCTCCTCCCACAATTCCTTACCCCATTCCTCCTCCCCATTGCCTGAGAGAGGGTGGTCCCCTACCACCAGACCTCTTCCTTCCCTTTTTCCCCAAGTCTCTCCAGATTAAGTGCATCTTCTCCCACTGAGGCCTAACCTGGCAGACCAAGGTAGTCCAAAGACCTAGCCAAATTGGAATCTGTCTCATGGGGGTGGGGAGAGCACCAAGGCCTGAAACTATTACTGATGCTATGATGTGCTTACAGATGGACGCTGTCCTCTGAGAGGCCCTACCAACAGCTCACTGAGACAGAAGCAGGTACTTACTACCATCAATTGGACTGAAGTCAGGAACCCTAGTGGTTGAATTAGGGGAATGATTAAAGAAGCTGAAGGAGAGAGTAACCACATAGCAGTCTCAACTAACCCAGAACCTAGGTAGCTCCCAGAGACTGAGCCATCAACCTGGAGTATACAAAGGCCAGTCCAAGACCCTTGGCATCATTGATTTTTAAGCTCTCATTATTGACACATCAGGAAACAACTGGAGAACTGGTATTTACACAAGATTAATACAGAAGATTCTCTGAATGAGGGTTGCAACCAGATGCAGGAGAGACAGATTTCAGCATTTGAATCTTTGTGCAATGCATAATAACATTATTCCTACATTTAAGGGAGGTGCCAAGTTTAATTTCCAAAACCAATATGGCAGCATACAACCGTCTAGAACATCAATTCTGGGTGCTTTTGACACAATTATACAGACATATACACAAACGGAACTCCAATGCACATAAAGTAAAAGTAAATAAATTATATAAAAAGAAGCCTATCTTTCTTTTAAAATGTACTTCTTGATCAATATGCAAATGAAGAGATATCAAATATGTAAGATTACTTTAAAAATAGGCTTTTTTGTTTCCTTCCATTATTTCCAGCAATGCTGTCTTTGTCTCTTTTGTCTATCACATGAGGCTCTGAGCACATGTAGTCAACTAACACCACTCCTCTTCTAGAATGCTTGTGCATAATTCTGGGTGTTGTGCTACCCTGAGGTAGTTTCATTGAAAGACAAGTAAAAGTCAAACTTTAGCTCTCCATTATCTTACCATATATAATCTGCAGGGAAAAATACAAACTATAAACACACTGCTAAAAGACTCCAGTGTCTGCACACGGGCTTTTAAAATGAGAGCTAAACCGTGAATAAAGCCAAAACAGACTATGATTGTATAATGTGACATTACATAGGAGAAAAATAATCAAGTTTCTGTAGTACTTACTATGTTAAACATTTTCTGAAGGCAAGGAATATTATTGAGTTTCAAAGTGTTCACAACAGCCAGGACATGCTGGTATCAATAGCATCATGGTTTCTGCTCCCTTCTTTTCTTTCTTGTTTTCTTTTTAGTTTTATATTTAATAAGTGTGTGTGTGTGTGTGTGTGTGTGTGTGTGTGTGTGTGTGTGTGTGTGTGTGTGCTCTGCTTATTTAAGGGAGGATTCTCAGCTTTTATTGCTCCCTGTTACATAGAGGGAGCCTAGTGAATCTTGTCAGTTTCATGGACTTCCTGAAGCTCTTTTGAGTTGTTTACCATCCTATTTAAAGAGCTTTGCTATGGGATGGAACATTTCAATCTCAAAGGAAACTGCTACACAATAATTGTTGCATAAATTTTTGATGTGCATGCAAACCACATTTTTGCCCACTCATCCTTTGATAGACATCTCGGCTACTTATTCTGGATATCATTTATAATGAATCAATCAATGTGGTTTTGCAGGTACTTGGACAGTAACCTGGCTTTGATTTCACAGGGCATATACTCACATGTTATTCAGATTAATCTTCTGAAATTTCTACCTCTAATTATTTGTAATTATATACTGATTTTTGAAGTCTATAGACTAATAATTATATAAGCTGAGTGTGAGTGCTCTTTTCACTACAGTTTCACCCACATTTGAACTTTTTGTTTGTATCCCGAGACTCATTCTGACTTAACAGGAAATATAAAAGGTTGTTGAACAGATTTTTTTAATGATTATTTTTATTTCTACAGCCCCTCCAAATGTATTCTCAGTTCATTTGTTCATTATTGATTCTTGCACTTTTAGTGTTTACTATTTTGAGTTCCTTTACATAATCATATCTATTCTTATGTAATAGTAACTTTTAAGGGGGCTAATGCAATTAATATCTCAGAGGCTTACTGTTGAATAAACGTACCCTTTCTAGTTCTTTCTGAAGTCTGGCTGTCTAGCTGTTCAAATAAGATGTTCCAGCTGAAACTTGTCTCCAAGCTGACTGATTCAGCCTGGCTTGTCATAGCTTCTCACTGACTTGCTCTGCTTTGCTAGCTGGCAATTTGTTATAATTTGCTTTCTCTTTCTTTTTCTCTGGTTTCAACTACTTCTGCTGATCTGGACTGAACCACATGAACTCAAGAACAAACTCAACTCTACAGCACTAAACTCACTGCACTAACTCCCAAGTGTCTAACTGAACAGATTCAACTTAATTGGCTTGAACTCAACTGAACTCCACTCTGAACAGCATCCAACTCAAATAGAACTCACTTTCAAACACAGTTGCTTCCTTCTATCATCCATCCTTACTTTCATTGCTAGGGATTAAAGATGAGCACTAAGGGCTTGTTTGTATTCCAGTCAAATCATACTGAAACCCAGGGTGTGTCTGCATTGTGTTGAATAATATAGACCTAGAGGGTCTTTAGATGTGATCCTTCCCAGAACAGCCATGTAGCTTGATTAAAATTCCTCTACATTCATATATAATATATACATTTTTGTCATATAATCACAAACAAAACAATTTCTGCTATTTGATATCCTGTGTCTGTACACTTGATTTACATTTCAGTGCAGAAACTTTTTTTTATTTTAATACATGGCAATTCTTGGAATTATTCAGAGAATTTGGGACTCCCAAACAATGCATAAAATTCTCCTCTATTATCACTTCCTTCTTGGTTGTGTTCAAGACATCTTTAACCAACAAATATCACAAAGACACCTTTTAAGGTCCTGAAGGCATTTCACTGATTTAATTTTATAATGTAAGTTTCCAATCTTTCTGTGATAGATGCAGTTGGAATGCGGATATGTGTCCTTTCCTTGTTGGCTATTAATCAAGAGATAGTCAGGTACTTTTCCCTGCACTGCTGTATCATCTTAATCACAGCATAGACTACAAACGCCTGAGAAGATTTCTGTGTGTGACATTAAGTTGGTGTAGTATCTCTGTCTCTATTCCTATCTACACACACACACACACACACACACACACACACACACACACACACACACACACACACATACATACACACATATGTATGTATGTATTCTATTTGCTTATACTATGATTATGATTTGGGTAATTTTTATGTTTCATTGCATATATTAACATTTAAGTGTCAGTATTTACATCCCTTTACTTATTCTATTATTGTTCTTCATGTTACATTTCTATCAAGTTGAACATTATGTCTTTGGATTTAAATAGTTGTATTTCTTCATTTATAACTTTTTCCTATTATTTTTTTATGCAAGGTCTTTCTAAAGAATTTTTAGACTCAGTGTTTGAGATATAGTGGTTAAAAAATACTTACTACTGAACTAGATGTGGGTTCCCAGTACCCACATTCATTGATTCACAACCTCTGTAACTCCAGATCCATGGTCTCCAAAGCCTTTTCTGGCATCCATGACCATCCATAAACACATGCACAAAATGCAGTCACATGAATCTACATAAATAACAAAGTACAGCCTTTAAACAGCAAAATTTTGACTAGCTTTGAGCGAAAGTTAAATACCACACTAATCAATTACATTATGAGTAATCTTTAGCCTATGCAAGTTACTGATGAGTCCTGTGGTTTTCATAGAAAATGAAACTTGAATTTTGGCAAAAACTTCAAAATTCTTTAGAATCATTTATTTTCATATATCTTCTCTTTATTCCTGCTAATTTTATTTTATTTTATTTTATTTTATTTTATTTATTTATTTTTTTTGGTTTTTCAAGACAGGGTTTCTCTGTATAGCTCTGGCTGTCCTGGAATTCACTTGGTAGACCAGGCTAGCCTCGAACTCAGAAATCCGCCTGCCTCTGCCTCCCGAGTGCTGGGATTAAAGGCCTGCGCCACCAGGCCTGGGTTATTCCTGCTAATTTTAAAAATAATTTATCACTTTTAAATTTTAAATTAGTTCCAAAAGTTTATTTATTGGAGTAAGACTAATAGATTCATAAATTTCTATATAAAATGATAGCTTTGCACCAGAGTAATTGTAATGTTTTAATTCATATTTATTTGCAAAATGTGGTTTTATTTATGATCTGTTGTAAGATATTTATGTAAGACACATTGTTTATGTAAGATTTGTTGCTGTTTTAAGGTGATGTAGAACTGTCTTTCTTGTTATTGGCAAACTTGGCAATTATGGTGATCCACTTCTCTGATTTATCACACTTATAGGTTTTCTGCAAAGGAAAAAAAATCTGCCTGCCATTTCAAAATCTACTTCAATGTTTTCTTCATTGTTTTACAGTTCCCATTTCTTTTTTCTTTTTTTTTTTCTTTTATTAGATATTTTCTTTATTTACATTTCAAATGTTATCCCCTTTCCTAGTTTTCCCTCCAAAAAAGAAAAAAAAAACAAAAAAAAACAAAACAAAACCCTATCTGATACCTGATACCCGCTCCTTCTGCTCACCAACTCACCCAATTCTGCTTCCCAATCCTGGCATTCCCCTAAACAATGGAATAGAGCCTTCACAAGGGTGAGGGCCTCTCCTCTCATTGATGTCCAACAATGCCATCCTCTGCTACATATGAAGCTGGAACCATGTGTCCCTCCATGTATATTCTTTGGTTTAGCCCTGGGAACTCTGTGGGTAGTGGTTTGTTTATATTGGTGTTCCTCCTACGGGGTTGAAAAATCTCTTCAGCTCCTTGGGTTCTTTCTCTAAATCCTCCATTGGGGACCCTGTACTCAGTCCATTGGTTGGCTGTGAGCATCCACTTCAGTATTTGTCAGGCAATGGCAGAGTCTCTCAGGAGAAAGCTATATCAGGCCTTTGTCAGCAAAATCTTGTTGGCATCAGCTATAGTGTCTGGGTTTGGGGGTTGTTTATGGGATGGATCTCCAGGCAGGACAGTCTCTAAATGGCCTTTCCTTCAGTCTATGCTCCACACTTTGTTTCTGTATCTCCTCCCATGGTTATTTTGTTTCCCCTTCTAAGAAGGACTGATATATCCACACTTTGGCCTTCTTTCTTCTTTAGGTTCATGTGGTCTATGAATTGTATCTTGGGTATTTCCAGCTTCTGAGCTAATATCCACTTATCAATTAGTGCATACCATATGTGCTCTTTTGTGATTGGGTTACCTCATTCAGGGTAATATTTTCTACTTCCAATCATTTGCCTAAGAATTCCAAGAAGTCATTGTTTTATTTTTTTATTTATTGATCTATTTTATTAGATATTTTATTTATTTACATTTCAAATGTTATCCCCTTTCCTAGTTTCGTCTCCAAAAATCCCTTATCTCCTCCTCTCTCTCCCTTCTCTCCAACCTACCCACTCCCATTTCCTGGCCCTAGCATTCCCCTATAAGGGTCCATAGAACCTTCACAAGACCAAGGGCCTCTCATCCCATTGGTGACCAACTAGGCCATCTTCTGCTACATATGCAACTAGAGACACAAGTCCCACCATGTGTTTTCTTTGATTGGTGGCTTAGTCTCAGGGAGCTTTGAGGGTACTGGTTAGTTCATATTGTAGTTCCTCTTATGGGGCTGCAAACCCCTTCAGCTCCCTTAGTACTTTCTCTAGGTCCTTCTTTGGGGACCCTGTGCTCTGTCCAATGAATGACTGTGAGCATCCACTTCTGTATTTGCCAGGCACTGGGAGAGCCTCTCAGGAGACAGGCTTGTGTCAGCAAAATCTTCTTGGCATCTGCCCTAGTATCTGGGTTTATGGTATGGATTCCCAGGTAGGCCAGTCTCTGGATGGCCATTCCTTCAGTCTCTGCTCTGAGCTTTGTCTCTGTAACTCCTTTGATGGTTATATTGATCCCCCTTTCAAGAAGAATCGAAATATTCACACTTTGGTATTCCTTCTTCTTGAGTTTCATGTGTTTTGCAAATTATATTTTGGATATTCTGAGTTTCTGGGCTAATATACACTTATCAGTGAGTACATATCATGTGTGTTCATTTGTGATTGGATTACCTCACTTAGGATGATATCTTCCAGATCCCATTTGTCTAAGAATTTCATAATTTTTTTAATAGCTACGTAGTACTCCACTGTGTAAATGTATCACATTTTCTGTATCCATTCCTCTGTTGAGGGACATCTGGGTTCTTTCCAGCTTCTGGCTATTATAAATAAGGCTGCTATGAACATAGTNGGATGATATCCTCCAGATCCATCCATTTGCTTAAGAATTTCATAAATTCATTGTTTTTAATAGCTGAATAGTACTCCATTGTAAATGTACCACATTTTCTGTACCCATTCCTCTGTTGAGGGACATCTGGGTTCTTTCCAGCTTCTGGCTATTATAAATAAGGCTGCTATGAACATAGTGGAGCATGTGTCCTTATTATAAGTAGGAGCATCTTCTGAGTGTATATGCCCAGGAGTGGTATAGCTGGGTCCTCAGGTAGTCTATGTCCAATTTTCTGAGGATCCACCAAACTGATTTCCAGACTGGTTGTACCAGCTTGCAATCTTACCAGCAATGGAGTAGTGTTCCTCTTTCTCCACATTCTCGCCAACATCTGTTGTCACTTGAGTTTTTGATCTTAGCCATTCTGACTGGTCTGAGGTAGAATCTCAGGGTTGTTTTGATTTGCATTTTCCTGATGGTTAAGTATGTTGAACATTTCTTTAGGTGCTTCTCAGCCATTAAGTATTCCTCAGTTGAGAATTCTTTGTTTAGCTCTGTACCCCACTTTTAATAGGGTTATTTGGTTCTCTGGAGTCTAACTTCTTGAGCTCTTTTTATATATTTGATATTAGCCCTCTATTGGATTTACAATTGATTAAGATCTTTCCCCAATCTGTTGGATGCCATTTTGTCCTATTAACAGTGACTTACAGAAGCTTTGCAATTTTATGAAGTCCCATCTGTCAATTCTTGACCTTAGAGCAAAAGCTATTGGTGTTCTGTTCAGGATATTTTCCCCTGTGCCCATTTACTTGAAGCTCTTCCCCACTTTCTTTTCTATTAGTTTTACAGTTCCCATTTCTTTCAAAATAATTTTGATATGTTAGTCCTTGTTTTAGACTTTTCTTTCATAATTTTGTATAATTTTTCTTTGCTATACTATGATGTCTATAATATAATATGACATAATGAGTGATAACAATACATCTATATTTAAAATAAAATATGCAGGTACATATGACTTTTGTTACATTTAACATGGTTTCATGAACATAGTACTTAGTTAAAAATATTTTCTAATAGTAACCATTATTCTTTTCTCTGACAAATGTGTTATTACAAAATGATTTTCTTCTGAATGTCCAAGACAGGTCTATATGATTTTTACTATAGGTTTTCATTATAAGTGTGCTGAATTAAAAATTTCACATTATGAAACCTCTTTCTACTAACATGCTTGAGGCCTGCTTAATGAAACAGCACAACCTGATTGATAAGTACTCCTTTTGAATTTGACATTTTTGCGATTTTAGGTTTTTTTGTTTTGGGTTTTTTTTTTGTTTATTTGTTTGTTTAACATTGGCATTCATGCTGTTGTTCCATTGTTTGCATGGGTAGGAGACTGTTTTTATTTTGTGTTCTGTCTTGACTTTCTTTGCTGCTAATTTTTTTTTTTACTTAGATAAGATTTTATCTTTCTTTTGGGGGTTATTTTATTTTCCTTTTATTGAAAATAGATTCTGATTCCTGTTTCCCTTTCTCACTACTCCTTCTCCATCCGTCCCTCCCATCCTGATCCACATCTGGCTCGTCTGCCTTTAGACAGGCATCTGAGCGATAATAGTAAAATAAATGAACCAAAACCAAATAAATCAATATAGAACAAAAGAAGCAAAAAGAAGAAAAAGAGCCAAAGAGAAAGTAAAAGAAACACAGGTAGACATAGATATACATATTCACCCAGAGAGGAATCTCTTAAAAACTAAAAACTGGAAGGCATAAAATATATTCAATGGATATATTGAATAAATTTCAGGTCTTAGCATGACTTAGTTGCCTGTAGTTCTTGTGTATGGACAAGGTTTCCTGAGATTTCCCTAATCTATGATACAATGACTATTGTTATCTTTGCTTAGCTCATGTTTAGGTAGTGATATTAGTAAGAGCTTATAGATGCAACTTCCTTTCAATTTTTGTTTTTCTAACTTTTTAAGGAGAATCTATTGGGACATCTGTAAACCCTGTTGAAATATGCAATTCTTGACTTTCTGTTGAATGCTTAAGTTACTTAAGCCTTCCTAAGTTTATCTCTAGATTTGTGGCCTTTATTGTCCCTTAATAAGGTGTTATTTGTTCTTTGGTTGACTTTTCATCTTCATAAATTACACGTTGGGGGCAAAATCACAAGAAAACCCTCATGCATTTATTTTTTCATACCGTCTCAATGTCCTTGTTTCTCAGTCCCAGAGATCCCATGGGCTTCACTTTGCACTCCTAGTTTTGCATGCCCTTTGAATCCCAGAATGGAACTCTGTGAATAGAACTCTGAAATGCCAACAGGAAAAGAAATGGATAACTGAAGGACATATGGCATTTGTCTCTATTCCATCAAAGATTATAGAATAACGGAGGCGTTTTGCAATATTTAACATACTCATGATATCCCAGTAATTCTGCTCTTTTCTAGGAATTTATGCCTACTAGTTTCTTGAGATGTTCTAATCCAAAATTTAATTCTTACTTCCATGACTCTGATGACTCTACATTGTTCTCTTTAGTTTCTTAGTCGATGCCTTTTTTAAAATTTTATTTGATAATCTCACACACAGGTAAGCATAGTAATCAATACTAATTTCAGATAAAAAGCTATGAGTAGCATCAACTTTGCCTCTGTACACTCCCTTGATGGTAGGTACCTTAAATCCTTGGTTAATTCTTCAATTTTGGCTGTTTTGGCTGCTCTCAGTGGTTTTCAAGTAATAACCTAATACAAGAATTTTAAGTAACCATGAGAATTAGAAGTGAGATGTGAATTTTTTAACTCTATTAAATGACTGTCATGTTCTCCAAATTCAAATCCATTATCATACTCCTTAATATATACCTCATTTAAGGCATGAATTATTTAAATGTTGTTTCTAAATTGATGAATATAAAATTTAATTTACACTGAGCTGAAGATAGAAGGAGAACAGCCCACAAATTAGTATGTTAACGGGTGTTATTAATAACACCAAATTGTTTAATGAAATTACTTTCTGCCCTTTGATAATTACAACTTCTAAATCTTAGTAGTTATATCTCTACAACTGGTTTGTCATCCATAAAACTTTATAAAGAATTCATTTAAATCTTTAAATTTATACATCTATCAGATATTATCCTCTCTCTAAGTGAAATATTCTTGCAATTTATACATAGTCATACCATATACTAACTATTATTCTAATATTAAGTTGCAGAAGTTTGAGTAGACACACATTTAAAATTCCCTGGTAAAAAGATTCTTAAATTTTTCTGAATTTAGAGTTTAGATGATAATTTCAAGTAGGTTTTGGCATCTTGAAAAAAAAGTCCAAAACTGTAGTCTTCCTTTGGAAATGTTAAATTAGAACAGTGATATAATGTATAAGTCACAATTTATGTCTTTGTTCTATAGTGATAACATTCTGCCATATTTACCTTTCATTCTTGATAAGCTACATCTAATAATTGGACCATGTAAACAGGAATCCATATATATTCCAAAACCAAAAAATACTTCAAGTCCATAAGGATTATACTAATTACATAGTTTTATTGATCATTCAAAGAAATATTTAAGCTATAAGCAAAGATAAGAAATTCATTTTCTGAATGGTTACATCTCAATTTTCATTTACTTGGATTTTCATGACTACTGAGAAAATGAAGGTTTATTACAGGACTACTATTAATTCAGTCTGATTACCATTGAATCTTACAATCAGCTTCATATTTTAGAATAAATAACATGCAATTTAGTAGCTTGGAAAACAGCATTTCATTTTTCCATCTTTATCAACATCAATCCAAGCTAGCAAGTTACTTATTAAACATCACAATTGGGTTTGCATCTAGCTCTTAAAATGAGAAATTTCCATCTTTCTATTTAGGATAATTTGACTTTCAGGAAGGAGAATAATTATCATTATGTTATTGTATACTTAGTTAATGAAAACTCAGCTGCTCTGTTTCAATATAGTTTTAAAGCTACACATTGTGCAAAACTTCCCTAAGCTTTATGAGTAAATGGTGGGTCCACATGAACTTTCCTTAGGAAGTCAGTGTTTATACATTTCCACTAGGAGATAACAGATTTACTATTTCTATGTATCTCTAGGAAAAAGCCAGAGAGTCTCCATTTCCATACATGGCAATCATCTCCTTGAACTGGCAGCGTCTGCGACAGAATAAACTCCATTAACTTGTTCTATTAATGCTCTGTGCAGTCAGCAAGATCAATGCTGCATAGAATGATGAAATGACTAACAGCTTCCCTCGGAGTCCTGCCGAGTGCTTTCTGTCGCACAGAATATATAATTACCGCTCATATAAACAGGTAGAATTTGATATTCTATTGCTCACGCAATCCATGCAAATACAAGAATGTTCTTAATGAGTAGAATAAAAATAGTCTCTTCTTTCAGTGCATACAGAGTAATTTATTATATATTATTACAGGATTATTAAACAACAATCTAAAATGGTGGAGGAGAATCTGATTCTCTTCCTCCATTGGCTCTAATATGATGACCAAACAACTTGGCACAATTTAAGAGCATTGGATAGAAAAGATTTTCTGAACAGATGCCTCCCCAAGTCCCATTAGTAACTTGTCAGGAGCAGAACGCATGGTGAGCCAAAAGCAGAGTAAATGGGAACTAATGAAGCCAGCAGACCTGAGGATACTTTACTGAGTGTAAGTAAACAGGCAACGAATATCACCCCATTAAAAATAATCCTAACGGCATGATTTGAAACAGGTATCTTGTTCTGTAGATGGCACAGCTGCTCGTACTCATCTGAAGAGAGGTATTCTCTTTTTAGAATAACTTCTGCAACAAGGAACATTAGCCACTTCAAAATATAAATGGATTTTTTTTCCTTCTCCTCTGTCTCCATTTTCTGCTGCCTCCATTCTCGCCTCCACGGTGGCCCTCTCCCTGCCCATTTGAGATGAAAGCTAGCTTAAGAGCTAACTAGCTGCATGGGCCTGCCAATATAAACCTTGAGTGCATTACATTTCATTCTAACCAAATACAGGAAGCAAGAAGCTAAGCAATCACAAAGGAAATGATTGAAAGGAAGAGTCGGAACAGATGTAAAATGAGGAGAAGCATGGAAAAAAAAACATTAAAATCAAATTCAAGCCATCTTTTACTAGGAAGTATGAAATTATGAGTGGCAGATTGAATATAACTAAGTTGAAAGGTATTTTTCATAACAATGATTTATATGTTCAGCCTTTTGTTGGTGCAGGGTTTCTTTTGTATGACAGCAATATTTCCCTTCTCCTCTTATATTTAAAGGTCCCTCTGCATTTCCATAAGACGTGTCTAGATTGAGTGTTATAACTTGGTTAAAAAAATTTAATACAGGAAGAAATTTTAAATTCACAATATTATTCTTGTGATAAAATTTGAAGGCAATTAGCATTTCTCAGTCTTCCATTTCACTAGCTAATAGGAGTATATAGCTTGAAAAAGTGTTCCTAGTTATGAAAAATTGTTAATACCTCTAAAAGTCTTTTTCTTACATTAAAACTGAAAATACAAATAACAGAATATCCTCCTCTGACTTAGTATTTTAATGTCTATTATATCTACATTAACCAAGGGATGGCGGACAAGTGACTTTGGCTTCAAAGAATCAGTGAATCACAGAATGGTAAGAAACTTAAAAATCATGGGTTTTGGTCGATAATTACTCCTGGCATTAAGGTAAGCATATTAGCCTACTCTCCAGAATTTGCATCGAGGGAGCATTGCATTTTCTGCAGAATGAAGTCCAAGTGACTGTACAATGAATGAAGACCATCCTTTCCCTTTGCTGAGTTCAAACACCACAGAGTATTAAATCTGATTGTCATTTGACTTCTGAAGAATGCTGAATCTTTTTCATAACATCTTCCAGTATCATGCACTGTTTCAAACTTCAACTTTAAAATTGCTCTTAGAAAAACTGTTTCTGAGAAGTAATGAGAATTATGGTCTTTTAGATTCTGAGAACATTAAGTATGATATGAGTAGTGGTCAGCTCTACAATTGAGCTAAATGTTAATTATAGTAGGTATCATACTAGATACAGGGGGTCTTACCATTGGTCAAATGTAGACTGTCATTTATGTTTCGTTAGCAACAGAACAAATATTGAAATGCAGATAGGGTGTGCATCTGCACATGGTATAATGGAAGAGTAAACTAGGATTGTCTTATTTAAGCATTAAAATATCACGTCCATTGTGTCTGTTCATTCACCAAATAATCAAGGTGTGAAAATAGTAATCTATCAACAAATAGAACACAAAATAGGTAGAATGAAAGGCATTTCACACAAACACCCCTCCAAACAGAATTTGCAGACATTAACAGGAAGAAAAAAATATGCATAGCATTGAGCAGCACAAGAAACACAGCCTTCAAAAGAATAAACAATTACCATGCATAGAAAAGATAAAATTATAACGATAAAAATAGTTGGGGGGGGGGGTTAGACAACACAGGGTCCTTGTTTCAAGCTAAAATTCTGATTACTGAATGAAGGGTATGCTTAAACTTTTAAATCCTATTCTGTCCTGTTCAAATATGACCTCTGGCCCAAGCACTGTGATGACAAAGTTATGACGATGAGGAGACAACACAAAAAGCATGTGGTCTGCAGTATTAATGTGCTTAATGTAAAACAGAAAAAATATTCAAGTCAGAAAATGAAAAAAAAAAAGTAGAAGAAGAAAGAAAAGATGAGCTTTTCTTGGTCAATCTGTTAGAAGTGTCACATTACCATCAACAAGATAAGAAAATAGAATTAGTTTATGTGAAATCATTTAGAATACAGTCAATCTGGACAACCTAAGGGTACACCATTATCATAGCTTTAGTATAGGAATTTGGCTAGCTAATTGTCTATGCTATGTGATTATGGGAAAAGAACAGACCGAGGAAAGTAATAAATGACTATCAATGCCCTCTCTTAATTGATGAGCTGAAAAAGAGGGTCTGTGAAACACTCTGACAAATAAAATTCCAAAACACAGGAACATAAAACGTACATAATTTGAAGAATGGTAAGTCAGAGATGAGGTTAATATAAGATACTTAAGAATAGCATGCAGATGAATAAGAAGACGAGAAAAATGGAAAACCTATTTGATGTGGCAAGGAGACCGAGAGGCTGAAGCAATGTGTTTTTCTAATTTTTTGAGAATAGCAGCATATGTTAGCAGGCTGATGACTAAATGAGAGGCAAGAAATGGAGCTTCAAGTACAAAGAAAGTAGAGCTCAGTTCATCTTATTTTTCCAAGTATCTGCGCACAAAGCACAGAGCCAGGTATACAGAAGATTTTTAATAATTGTGAGCTGACGGATAGAAACGGGCTGATCCATCTCTATCTGGACAAGGCAGATAGCTGAGAGGAGAAGAAATAACTCTCAGCAATAGCTGGAGAGAAAAGTAATATTTAGAATTTCTATTTTCTTGTATTTAAATATAGATATTGAAAAGAAAATTTAGACATACATATTGTACTATATGAGACATTAGTGAAAAAAGTAAATTTTTAAATACAGTTTAAGTGATGAAATATGATAGGATCAGGAATGAGAGACTGGCAGGTCTATCCCATAAGTCTGGATGGGAAGAATTATTGCTGAATGTGATATAGATACAAACATGGATTCACATTTCCAACATGTGACAGAATATAATATGTATTTTAAATAGCTTCACAGACTTCCAGGCAACTTCACAAGGGTAAAAGTTTAAGCAAGCTAAGGAATATAAGAAAAGTTAGATATTTAAAAAAAATAAATATCGGCAAGAAAAACAATTGATATGCAGCCCTGAAGTACAATCAGAGGTTAGAAACATCAATTTATAATATCATTCCCAAACCTGAGCGATTTTAAGCACCTAGCATGAGAGAAGATTGATTGTACATTATTCTACGATTAGGTATTTGGGGTAAGGTAAAAGAGCAATGAAATCAAGTGTGCAAAGTAATTGAGCAATTCAGAAAAATCATCTTCTTTCATGCTCAAATGGGAGAATATATCTAGGAAAAAGAAGATCTTTGGCCTTGAGAGAAGAGAAAAGGCAACAAATTAGATTCTTTAGAGATTAAAAAAGAAGTTTTAGTAAACTAAAACGATGAACTAGAAAGATTAAGTAATTTGATCAGGAAATTTATACACTAGTGACTATAACATACCTATGTTAAAATGGCTAGAGTTGAATGCTGCAAGCTGTTTTATAAGAATGTTGTATTGTCTGCAAGCATAGCAAGCATCATTAGTAGTGTCAGGGATTGATGCCTGCTACCACAAGGACAAGTGTTTCACTATGTTCATAGCAGCTTTATTAGTAATAGCCAGAAACGAGAAACAACCCAGATATCCCTCAACCAGAGAATGGATACAGAAAACATGGTCCATCAATACAATGGAAAACTATTGAACTACCTTTAAAAGGACATCATGAATCTCTGTAGGCAAATGGATGGAATAAGAAAGTAGATACTGAGTGTGGTAACCCAGACCTAAAAGAATGTGAGTGGTACGTACTCCTTATAAGGGCATATTAGCCAAAAAGTACAGGATACTCATGTTATACCCCACAGACCTCCCCCCAAAAAAGTTAAACAAGAAAGAAGGCCCAAGCAATGATGCTAGATTCTCACTTAGAAGGGTGAATAAAATAGTCATCAGAGGCAGGAGGAGAGAGGGAGTTGGGTGGGGGAGGGGATGAAGAGGGTAATTGGGGGATGTCAGGATTAGGTTTTGGGAGAGACTGGAGGGCCAGAGGGATGTCAGAATGAACAGATATCTGTAGCCGCTTGAGGTGGGGATATGGGGGAATCTTTAGAAAGTTCTAGAGAACTTGGGTGGGAGAGGCTCCCAGGAGTCAATGCAGATGACCTTAGACAAGGTGGCTAAAATTGGGGACAAGGAATCACCTCCGTTATCCAGTGCCCCAAATGGAGGGATAAGGACACTAACCCATTGACACAATTTTCACAGATGCAGATAGTCAACAACCAAACATTGTACCAAGGTCTGGGATTCTTATGGTAGAGTTTGGGGAAATATTGAAGGCCCTGAAGAGGATAGGAACTCCACAGGAAGATCAACAATATCAACTAACTTGGATCCCTAGGAATTCTTAGAGACTGAGCCACCAACTTAAAGCTTACATAGACTGGACCGAGTCACCAGGGCACATATGTAGAAGACCTGCAGCTCAGTCTCCAGCTAGAACAAGGGCTGTCCCTAAAAGTGTAACCTGACTGTGGAATCCTTCAGCAACAAGGCTGCCTTGTCTGGCCTCAGTGGGAGACAAGATGCACTTAATCCTACCTACAGAGATTGATGCACCAGGGTAAGATGATCCCTGCAGGAGGAACCCTCTTGGAGGAGGGCTGATGGGGCATGTACTCTGTAAGGAAATAACAGGGAGGGGGCAGAGTTTGGGATGTAAATAAATAAATAAATAAATAAAAACCCTCTTACCTAAGTTTGGTTTCCAACAGTTCTGACATGCATACGGTGCATTCTAATTATTATAACTCTATTTTCCCTCCAAATCTTTCTAACCACACTTTTCCTTCTTCCCTTATCTCCTTCAGACATCATGATGGGCTTTACAACTGTTTCATTTTCTTACTTGATTGATTGATTGATTGATTTTATGAAATCCACTGAGTTTAACCTGTGTCGCCTCTTTTGCCCATGGCCTTGGAACTGTCCAGATAGTCTCCTCAGTGGATGCTTTACAATAAATAATGGTGAGCACAGAGATTTCGTAGCTGATCACAGTGTTGAGAAAAAGTTCTGGTTTGAGTATTGTCCCCCTTCCTTCATGAGGACATTTATATTATGCACTCTCTAAAGCTTAGGAAATATTACAAAGCAAAGGGTGTGGAAGGAAAGTCCTGTAACAGAAAAGAGGGAGGGAGATTATGAAATATAAGCCATTGTCTACACTCAACTGATTTAGTTTCTCCACCTAGAAAGGGCAAGTGTATATAGTGGTAGCATAGCTTGAAATACAAAGAAGACAATACACCAAGGACAATGGATTCGTGTGAAGGTACCACACTCATTGGTAGTGCAAAACTATGCAGAAGTCAGAGTTGTTAAAAAAAATTGAGTTTTAAAGCATGTTTAGTTTTACATGAGAGTAGAACCTAAGATAAAACAGATAAAGTTTATCCAGAATTATTCAGACAAAGCTTTACTTCAATGTGTGAATAGTAGACATTACATAAAATCCAACTAAAACAATACAGCTAAACTTCATTATACATGAACTTGCTTTTAGATAAAAACTGCAGTAATGAATCTTGTTGTATCACTCTACAGGAGATATATAATCAAAGATGACTAAGAAAATATATACATGAGTTGGTCACAAATTACTGAATTCATTGTTAATCATCTTTCATGAATGGTAACCTCCAGATAAGTGAATTAATAAACACTAACNCTTATTATATTTGTTCATAATTTGTAATAATTGTATTAATCATCTACCATTAGCAGTTGCTAATACATATATAGTTCTTTTCCTTTGAGGTATAAATCTTATTTATAATTAAAGAAAAGGGTCCTATGATAACCACATCTGTATTTCAGAAATGGAAACATAAACTAGACCATATTATCTTATTTTCCTGTAAGTATCAGATAGAGATATTCTATGACCAGTATTCTGCAATTGTTTTGATGAGTGAGTGAGAGAGAAAGAGAAAGAGAGAGAGAGAGAGAGAGAGAGAGAGAGAGAGAGAGAGAGAGAGAGAGAAAGAGAGAACTCAACAGGCTACTTTCACATCCTCAGACATTCAGAGACCATTTATTGGAAATAAAACAGTGTCTGAAGTTTTCATTCCCTGCTGGATCTACCTAAGGGAATAAAGATAATTACAATGATGAGCTGTGTCATTATTATTTTAATTTATTGAGTGCTAATGGTACACTCAGCACAGCAGTAAATAAAGGCAGAAATTGTCCCTACCCCAGCCTGAGGACAGAGACAGGACACAAAGACAAAGAGCTATGTGATAGAGGAAAACGACTTCAACTCTCCCTGATATTAGAAAAAAAGAAAAAAAAGAGAAACGTACTAAGTAGACAATGCATTAATTAACCAGAGATGGCACAACTACAGAAAGTTAACTGTACAGGAGGTATAGCTTTGTGATTAGTGGGATGGTGCATAGCACTTTGTAGGTCAGGAGATAATATAATAACTTGCATATTCCAAACAACCAGTACCTAAGAGCAATTAGAACTTCAAAGATCCAGTCTACCATCAAATTTTATTTCACAGCACACTTACTAGGCTTTGATTAGAAATGTATGGTTACAAACCTGAAAGAAGTTAATCCTTAATATTGAGTGGACAATCATCATAAGACTCACTTAAAATTCTGGAAGTCAGCTGAAATACTACTAAGATAGATGGATGGGGTAACAAAGTGAGGAGAACAAGATGACAGATGCAATTTTGAGTGTCACAAAGGTGTGTGACATCACAGTTCTGTCTAATGATTAAAACAGAAAAGAACGTCACACACAGAAAGAATAGATAATGGATAGGGATATTATGAAAAGAAAAGTAGTGGAGAGGTAAGAATCAGCACGACCAAGGTGGAGACTGAGGGATGGTTCAGAGGTTAGCAACGTTGCTGCACAATCAACCAGGATTTGATTGCTAACACACTGGTAACAAGCCAAGATTCTCCCAAAGGAGATGTACATACATATGTACGTACATACATATGTGTATGTGTTCATACTCCAAATATAGGCACATACATAAATTAGTAAATAAATAGTTTAAAGAAGAAAAGAATTACCAGAATTCCAAATACATTATCTTTTTTATTTTTATGAACTGTTTGCCTGGATGATGATGATGATGATGATGATGATTTGTGTGTGTGTGTGTGTGTGTGTGTGTGTGTGTGTGTGTTATGACATATATAATTTCTCCATATTCAAAAGAGAGATAAGTTGGAGGAACAAAGGTCCTTGTGCCCAGAGATCACTAGGAAAAACCAGAATATTGAACACATGGGCAGAGGGGGTGGTCTTTTTTTTCTCACCAAGAATGCTGGAAGTGAATTTTGTTAAAACCCTGATGATTATATTTTTTGGTATCTGTGGAAGTTGACCTCACCCACCTATTGCTTCTGAGGTAGACTTCACCTAAATTCCCCAGGATATTTATCTCAATCTCCTCCTTAGACTGATACTGCTCATCTTTGAGGAGAGATGTCACGTGTAGTTTATGTCCTGCTGAACTCCATGCCATCTCTGACAGAGACCACACCATCTTATGCCTTTTAGTTATAGAACCCAATCTAATGGCCACATGTACTTTGTAAGGACATTTCTAGGTAGTCACATCTTAATCTTTAGTGTGCATCTGGACTGGAATGTATTGTTGCCTGTATTTTGAATATGCTGACAATGAATCTCCTGGCTTTAGACTCCATGGAGTCTGATCCAGGTTGACAAAGTCAATGTGGTCTAGGTTTTCATTTTCATCTCTGCAGATCTGCTTCTCTGCCTGGATACCAGCCAAGTCTCCCTCAATAGTGCACATAAAATACAGTGCTTAGTTTAAATAAATAGCTTTCGTAGTTCTAAAGAAAGGACCCACATCTTCTTGATGTACTAATATCCAATAAAATCAGGATAAAAACTAATGTCTAGCATACCATATCAAATGAGGCAAATGATAGTAAAATATGGAACTATGAAAAATGTATGCAACAATATAAAGATATTAAATGAAGCAGGACAAAAAATAAAGATCAATAAAGAATTGAACTGAATCTGTAGATAGAAAATGTCATTAAGAATCTAAAAATAAAAATATAAGATCTTCACTGCCTTGACCTTATAACACATTGGAAAAATCTGTGCAGCTTACAAACAACAAAATGTATGCCCCACAATTCTGGAGAATGGTGATGTATTGTCACTGTATGAAAGTGAATTAAGAAACACTCTTAGTTCCATTTCAAAGGGCACTAATCCAACAAAACATCTCTTTTCTCATGAACATTCTACCTGGTAAAAGTAGCCATCTTCAAATCCCATGTATTAGGGGTTAGATGTCAACATATGAGATGGAGTGAACATAAACATTCAGACATAGCCACAAGATGTTTTTTCATTCTATCATATGAGTGTTTGGTTGACTTCTTTGAATTTTAAACATATGTGGAAATTCTACTGCAAATTTTAAATGTTAAAGTATTCTAGGCACGATAGAGGCTAACTGACAAAGCCCCTAAAACTAGATGTAATGAATTACAGAAGCTATAATGATGACCTGGACTCAGTTTCCATAGTAATTACAGTCAGAGTTAGTCTTTCTTGAGTCCTTCCAAGAGTATGAAGTTAATCAATTTCAAGTTACAGCCCCCCAAATGTGTATGGTTATATTAACACTATCCCAGACAAAACCTGTAGTATCTATGGTACAGAGGTAAGTATTTTCTTTCAAGCTCATGGGTTAAGTATTTGTTCTTAAAAATGTATTGCCAAGTCGATGCTTGAAATATTTTCTCCGTGGTTGCTATTTCATATGTTAACATATACTTCGCCCTATGTTAAACTCACGTGATAGAGTTTTAGTAAAACCAATGTTATACAGAAGTTTCTGAAAAAAAAAAAAAAAAAAAAAGAATCATTCAGATGGAGGTGAGAAAAAAAACGTATGAAAGCTCTTATATTAGAACTGAGAAGCTAGGATTTACTTTTAGTTCAATTATTTAAGAAGTGTTTAAGTTTCAGAGCAGGTTTGCAGATAGGGCATTATAGATCATAATCCTGTGTTGCAAGTTAGCTAATTAGATGGATTCAACAAAAAATAATGTTTCTGTTCCTTTTGAGTAAATATCTTGGTTGAAGTTAAGCCCTGCCTGGTCTCTCATAATCTTAGTGATAAGGAAATCTTTATTGATGGCTTTATTTCAGAGAAGGCTCCAGAACAGGAGAAAAACATTTTAAGGTTGTAAAATTGTCAAGAAGTATTTAAATGGATTTGTATCTCAAAGAGAAAGAATAAATAGCTATTTAAAGACAAAAGAATCAGAAACATTGAGTCAGAAGAAGTGTGTAAGGTTTATTTTGACTGAAACTACTTACCTTCTATAGGAACAGCTTTGACTATCGTCTATTTATGCCAAAAGTGGTTAATATCTTAGTGTAATGTTTAGTGGGCCTATCATTCATGAACAGTTTAAAAGCCCCTAAAATATTGGGATATTTCCATTCTTGATACTACATTGGTTTAATTTGTATAAAATAATTTTACTAATTTTTGAGAATTTCATATATTGTATTTTAATCATGTCCAACAAAGATATCACAACTTACTTCCATGTTTCACTATAGAAGTGGTAGGGCACATCAAATGTAATTAAAATAATATTCCTTGTTTTTGTTTGTTTGTTTGTTTGTTTTTTGTTTTGTTTTTGTTTTCTTGTGTGCCTTTTTTTTATTGGTATAGAAGAATTAAGTTTGGGTGGTTGCAGGAAAAGGACAGGGGATGTTCAGCTTTTTGGAAAATCAGAGAAAGATTTAGTGAATGGAAAGTAAATTTCTAAAATTAGTTCCTTTAAGTATTATGTCAAGGGAAGAGCTTAGGGAGAAATTCTGGCCAAATTACTTGCACATTCTTTGGAATGAGAGGAGAGGGGATCCCCCAGATGCAATCATGAACTGAAAGAAGAGAGGAGACCAGAGGCTTTGACAAGGGAGTTATCTTCACATACTTACTGTCTAAGTATTGTTGGTTACTATTTCAGGGAGCATACCATACAACCCTTGTTGATGCTCAATTACTCTTTTTATCACTGTTGGAAGGTAGCTTTCCATCCACAGCTGCCTGGAATAGATCTTCAGGTATAAATAAGATAGCACATTTAACAGCACTATATTTCAACTTAAATCTCTTTATGTGGGCCATTGGACATTCCAGCATTCTAGGGTACTCATTAAACTTTATGTCACAGAGGATGGGAACTGTGACAGAAAAATATCCAGGAAAAAAAAAGTGCAAGCCAAATTTCAAATAGAGACATCTGGAGCCAGCCAGACATTGATCCATGTCATTTCTTCTTCCTCTTAACTTATTCTTTATAACTGGTTATCAAGATCATCAGTTCACATCCACTATATAATAGCTGAGTTGGTGGTTTTGTTTTTTTTTTTTTTTTTTTTTTTTTTTACACTACCATGGTCTTAAAAGTTTTAGAAAAACTTTTAGTTCATTTTATCAACATGTTAGATTATTAAATATTTATAATTCCTAGGCTGAAACTTGCCAAGAGACAACAACTGTAATTTCCACTGCATTGTCTCTGTTTGGTGATCTCTGAACTGCAAGTCTATCTAAATTCTAGAAAAGGAAGACTCACATGTATATGATACCCAGCATGAGGATGACAACTTGAATGTCAGAGTTTATTGGCAGGCACAGGACTGATCACTAGTTAGGGAGATATGATGATGGGGGAAAAATCAGGTTTCCAATATCTCTACAAATATGATCGTAAAGTATTCCTTCTTCTAAAAACAATATTTACTATAACTTTCTAAATCATCATGTCAAAATGGGATTTTACAAATTACTAAATTTTTCCTTATTGTAGAAAAACATCATCAAATCAAGTACATTGTACTAAATATTCTTCCTTTTTCTCGCAGGATTCATGGCGGTTGTAAATAAACAGTGCTATGTTGAGGCTAGGCACGAACAAGAAATCATTTTATTTTTTTAAATCTAGTTGCACCTCACAAATGATGACATGCATAATTTAAATGTCAAGGATTTCTGGAGAGAACATTTAAAACTATATATTACACTGGGTGCATCTTCTGCTTGATGAAATTCAGTAGTTTCTGTGGCTAGTAATGAGAGAGATTAGAGTGCTAAAATCATTTATATGATAATGACCTAGAATCTGAAAAGAGAAATATGATTACTAACAATGATGGATTCTGAACTTAAAGATATAACAAATGAGTTAAAAATGAAAAGGTTTTAACATTCTTGAATTTGAGGGGCCTACACTTGAGTGGATGAAACATACATGAATCTCAAAAACAGTAAAAATCTTATTTAAATTTTCTGAGCATCAATTTTTTTAAAAAAATGATGTGAAATATCTGTAGGCTGACTGTGCAATATAAAGGTATTATACAAAAACAACCATTCTGATAGCTATACCATGTTCCAAAATTATCAAAATGTACTTTTCTCTGTGTGAGAGTGTGTGTGTGAGTATGT
Organism: Mus pahari; assembly: GCF_900095145.1. Lineage (NCBI taxonomy): Eukaryota > Metazoa > Chordata > Mammalia > Rodentia > Muridae > Mus > Mus pahari. Next base: position 75,068,022 of record NC_034597.1, read on the forward strand.
GTGTATCTGTGTGTGTGTGTTCATGCACATGCTTGCATATGTATGACTAGAGGCTAACACCAGATGTCTTTCATTTACCTCCATCTTATTGGTGTGAGACAGGGCTCTCACTGAACTTGTTCAGTGATCAGAAAGACTGACTGATCAGCAAGCTAGAGGAAGTCATCTTTCTCCCCATACTCATAGTGCTGTGCATGGTTTTGTACATGGACTTCTAATGAATTCTGCTGTGCATGATTTTGTACATGGGTGACCCAAACTAGAGTCCTCAGGCTTGAAATACTAATACTCTATTCATTGAGCCATGTATCAACTTTTGTGCTTCTACTTTTTCTTTTTTTAATGTAAATACTTAGATTTTAGAGAAGTTTTAGGTTCACAAGGAAAAAAAAAAAAAAAGAAAGAAAGAAAGGTAATGAAAGTCCTAATGTTTTCCAAGTCATCCACATATGGACATTTTCGCCACCCCAACCAGATCTATAAAGCTAGGTACATTTGTTGTAAATGACATTATTCATGGTTAGAACTCTTTTAGACACATCTTCAGTTTGCGAGGAGGAGGATAGCAGGTGTAATGCACTCTTCTAGATCATCAATGATGCTTGACACAAGTAGACCCTCCTATAACCTATACTTGGTTTCAGAGCAACCACCCTATATATTATATTTTCATAATTTCAGTATAACCATTGCACACACATGATTTTCTGGCAATTGATTTCTTTTTTGGAAGCAAGATTATCTAAATTAAACTTAGTTTAATTGATTTATTCAATGAAGGCACTAAGAATAGCATCCGATTTGTTCAAATTAGTGTAAAGCTAACTAAGGAGCCAAGGGATGGAATAATGCCACAATCAAGGCCTTGCCTGTCACAGCATCTCTACTGAAGAATTCTTTTAAATAAGCTGTATTTCTGGTATTTGAGGCTGCTGAGATTCAAACTGACAGTTGAACATTTCATCAAAAATACTGTGGTGTGTATATAATATTTTTAAGCCCCACAACATTAAACAGAATAACAAATATTCATGGAATGAAAAGTAAAATGTGTAATCTCATCAATTATGAAAGGAACATTGAGCTACTTAAATTAGTCTGATCTTTAAGAAATTTCAGCCCAGCAGTACAAATGTTATTAAAAATAGCAAGATCATAACAAGTAGTCATTAGAATTTGCATATGTGAATGAGAATATTCTTAATTACAAATTACATTCTCTAAATTATTTAGGAGCTGTAAATCAGCAAAACAAAGAATAATATGTCTAAAGAATAAATTGTCCCAGGGGATTTTTCAAATGCAGATGATGGGAGAGCCAACACTAAATGAGGGGTTTGCTCCTTTTTTCAAATCAAATATCTTATTTGAATAAAATATTATGACAGAAACTCTAAAAGGGTTTTCAATTCAGAGGATATTTCCTGTAATCTAGAATGCTGTTTTCTAGAAGCCCCAAATGCCTATACCATCCTAAAACAGAAGTGAGTGAAACTGATCCCATGTTTGCTACTAAGCTCAATATAACCCTCTGTTACTGGCATCTATGAAACTTCAATTCATGCAATAGTTGTTACTAAATAGTTCCTTCACAAGATGAGAGAAAAATTTGGATACATAAATCATGCAACAATTATCATTTCAGGATGATAAGAGTAACTAAAGCTTTTTTTCATTCCTATAATAATAATAACAATAATAGTAAAAATATCATCTTAGGCATTATATATTTAATAGGAGAACATTATTGTGAACCTAGAAAGAGTAAAGCAGATAGACTTGTTAATGACCCTGGGGTTGATTATGCTTTCTCCTTTTGTTTTTACTCCGTACAGCACATCAGGTACTCAAAATACTACTGACCTAGAAATGCAAACAAGAGAAGACAAAAATCTCATAGAAAAGTTAGCTGTTATTGGACAGGATTGAAACAATACAGAAAAACAGAAAACAATCACAGTCGATCTTAGTAATTATCCTTTTCAAATTAAAGATCATAGAAAGCTTTGCAATGCTTCCCAGCACAAAGAACCATAACTGCACTGGCAGTGGTGCTATTGAAGAATAATGAATAGAATTTGGGGATCTTTACTCTAACTTGAAGACAAATCCTTCACTCCAGTATCAGTGGCATCCAGCAGTGAGTAGTGAAAAGAAAGGACTTTCTCCCCACTAAGCCATGCTCAGCAGACTCTTCCCAGAGAGCATGCATTCATGCTCCATCCAGAAAACAACACAGGGCAACAGTCTGTCCTGTCAGAAGAGAGGTCAGGCAAAGGAGCTTCTAGGACATCTAGCTCTAACAATGTTGCTTCCCTTCTCATGCCCAGAAATGCACCATAACACAAGACATAAGTGGATACAGAGTATTCACAAGCAATTATAAAACACCTTTAAGATCTCAAAATGTGTGACTATATTGAGATCAAATTCTAAAAGAAATAAAATAGTCACATCTCCAGAACAGAAAGGGTGATTTTTCACCCAAATTAAGAGAAAGGAGATCCTTTGTGGGAACTAGGATTCTTTGGTATTTGGGGGGTTGTGGAAACTATGAAACAATAAAGTGTATTAAAAATATCCAAAATGAAGGTGATGAAAGTATTTAAAATATCCCTGATGGATAATATAATCTTAGACATAGAAAACCAAAGATATCACTAACAGATTAAACTAATAAATAAGTTTGCTAATATAAAAGAATACAAGATATTGGAAATGATCTGTATTTATTATAAATTATAATGAATAACTACAAATAAATTAAGAAACAATTTTATTTACAGTAATAATATTAACATACTGTTTAGAGTAAATTCAACATTTGAAGCAATATAAATACAATAAGGAACTCAAGAAGCTAACCTCCAAAAAAATCAAATAAACCAATTTAAAAATGGGGTATAGAGGAAAACAGAGACATCAGAATAGAAGAATCTCGAATGGCTGAGAAGCACTTAAAGAAATGTTCAAATTCCTTAGTCATCAGGAAAATGAAAAACAACCCTGTGAGATTCCATCTTACACCAATCAGAATAGCTAAGTTCATAAACTCAAGTAACAGCACATGCTGGCGAGTATGCGGAGAAAAAGGAACATTCCTCCATTGACGGTGGGATTGTAAACTGGTACAAACACTCTGGAAGTCCATCTGGGAGTTCTTCAGAAAATTGGAAGTAGTTCTACCTGATGACCCAGCTATACCACTCTTGCCATATACCCAAAAGATACTCAACCATACTACAGGACCCAAGAGACACTCAACCATACCACAGGGACCCATGTTCCGCTATGTTCATAGTAGCCTTGTTTGTGAAAGACAGAAGTTGGAAACGAAACAGATGTCCCTGGAACAAAGAGTGGATACAGAAAATGTGCTTCATTTCCCCAATGGGATACTATTTAGCTATTAAAAATGAGGACATTGTGAATTTTGCAGGAAAATGGATGAAACAAGAAAATATCTGAAGGGGTCTGCAACCCTATAGTTGTAACATCAATATTTACTAACCAGTAACCCCAGAGCTCATGTCTCTAGCTGCATATGTAGCAGAAGATGGCCTAATTGACCATCATTGGGCAGAGAGGCCCCTTGGTCATGCAAACTTGATATGCCCCAGTACAGGAGATCTCCAGGGCCAGGAAGCAGGAGTGGGTGGGTAGGGGAGGAGGGCGGGGGGAGGGTATAAGGGACTTTTGGGATAACATTTGAAATGTAAATGAAGAAAATATCTAATAAAAATTGTTTAAAAAAAAAGAAAAAAAAACAAAAAGAAAAAAAGAAAAAGAAAAAAGAAAAAGAAAAAGAAAAAAAGAAAACATCATCCTGAGTGAAATAACTCTGACCCAAAAGTATAGACTATCTAGGATAAAACCCACAGACAGTAAGTGTAACAAGAACCAAGTGAGAATGATTAAATCGCACTTAGAAGGGAGAACAAAATAAGCTTAGTAAACAGAGGGAGGGGGGATCTCGGTGGGAGCCTGGAGGGGGAGGAGAAAAGGGACACATGATCAGGGCGAAGGGGTGGTGTGGTGTGGGGGGGACAGACAGGAGAGAAGCCCAGAGGACCATGAGAATGAATGGAAATAAACAGCCTTGGAGCATGTGAGGTGGGGAAATCCTTGAGAAAGTACCAAAGACCCAGGAGGTGAGGACTCAAAGAGGGTGACCTTAGCCCAAATGCCCAACAGCGGCAAGAGGGAACTTGCAGAGTACACCCCGAGTAGAAAGATGGGACATCAAGTGAATAGATGGAGTTACCAGCCCTCAGTCAAAACTTCTGACATAGAATTGTTCCTCTCTAAAAGAACGGCAGGGACATACATGGAGAAGAGACTAAGGGAAAGCGGACCCATCTCATGCTGTGTGGCAGACCAGACCGAACCCTGACAGTATTGCTGATGCAATGATGTCAGGAGCCTACAGACAGGAGCCTGGCATGGCTATTCTCAGATAGTTCCTACCAACAGGTGACTGAGGCAGAAGCAGATATTTACACCCAACCTTTTGACTGAAATTCAGGACCCCTATGGTTGAGTTAGGAGAAGGACTGAAGGAGCTAAACGAGATGGCAGCGCCATAGGAAGACCAGCAGTTTCAACTAACTAGGAAACCAGGGAGCTCCCAGAGAGTGAGTCATCAACCAGGCAGCATACAGAGGCTGGTCTGAGATCCCCCCTGCCGCCCCAAAAGCACATACATAGCAGGGAAATACCTGGTCTGGTTTCAGTTGAAGACATGTTTAAACCTTGAGAGACTTGAGGTCCCAGGAAAGGGGGAAACCTAGTAGGAAGGACCACCCTCTCACAAGTAAGGGAGAGAATAATGGATGAGGAACTGTGGGAGGGCAGACCAGGAGGGGTACAATGGTGGCAATGTAAATAAATAAAGCAATTTTTAAAATTGTTAGAATAACTGGAAATAAGACAATGACACTGAAGAAATCACATTGTCAACATTATATGCTTCAAGTCGATATGAATACAGATGGCCTAACTAGTCTCTAAAAATTTCAGCTGATAATTTCTAAAATATCATTCTAACCTCAATAACAAAATAAAGAGAATCAGAACAACTAAATTAATATTTGAAATAAAAATGGTTTCCAAAAGTTAATTGTATTAATCCAATACAGCATGACATTGATATAGAAATATTAATTGAACAAAATTAAAATCGTAGAAAATATCTTTTTCCCCATTTTTATTAGATATTTACTTCATTTACATTTTAAACGCTATCCCCAAAGTCCCCTATACCCTACACCCCCTTTCCCCTACCCACTCAATCCCCCTTCTTGGCCCTGGTGTTCCCCTGTACTGGGGCATATAAAGTTTGTAAGACCAAGGGGCCTCTCTTCCCAATGATGGCTGACTCGACCATCTTCTGCTACATATGCAGCTAGAGACACAAGCTATGGGGGTGCTGGTTAGTTCATATTGTTGTTCCACCTATAGGGTTGCAGACCACTTCAGCTCCTTGGGTACAGTCTCTAGCTCCTCTATTGGAGGCCCTGTGTTCCATCCAATAGCTGGCTGTGAGCATCCAATACTGTTTGACAGGCACTGGCATAGCCTCACAAGAGACAACTGTACCAGGGTCCTTTCAGCAGAATTTTGCTGGTGTGTGCAATAGTGTCTGGGTTTGGTGGCTGATTATGGGATGGACCCCTGGGTGGGGCAGTTTTTGAATTGCCCGTCTTTCATCTCAGCTCCAAACTTTGTCTCTGTAACCCCTTCCATGGGAGTTTTGTTCCCAAATCTATGAAGGGGTGAAGTGTCCACATTTTGGTCTTCCTTCTTGAGTTTCATGTGTTTTACAAATTATGTCTTGGGTACTCTAGGTTTCAGGGCTAATATCCAAATATCANTGAGTGCATATTATGTGAGTTCTTTTGTGATTTGGTTACCTCTCTCAGGATGATACCCTCCAGATCCATCCATTTGCCTAGGAATTTCATAAATTCACAGTTTTTAATACCTGAGTTGTATTGAATTGTTTAAATGTACCACATTTTCTGTATCCATTCCCCTGTTGAGGGACATCTGGGTTNTTTCCAGCTTCTGACTATTATAAATAAGGCTGCTATGAACATGGTGGAGCATGTGTTCTTATTACCAATTGTAACATCTTCTAGATATATGCCCAGGAGAGGTATTGCTGGATCCTCCAGTAGTACTATTTCCAATTTTCTGAGGAACTGCCAGTTTGATTTCCAGAGTGGTTTTACAAGCTTGCAATCCCACCAACAATGGAGGAGTGTTCCTCTTTCTCCACATCATCAACAGCATCTGCTGTCACCTGAATTTTTGATCTTAGCCATTCTGACTGGTGTGAGGTAGAATCTCAAGGTTGTTTTGATTTGTATTTCCCTGATGATTAAGGATGTTGAACATTTTTGAGGTGTTTCTCAGCCATTTAATATTCCTCAGTTGAGAATTCTTTGTTTAGTTCTGTGCCCCATTTTTTAATGGGGTTATTTGATTTTCTGGAGTCCATCTTCTTCAGTTCTTTATATATAATGGGTATTAGTCCCCTATCTGATTTAGGATTGGTATAAAGTTCCTTTCCCAATCTGGTAGTGACCTTTATATCTTATTGACAGTGTCTTTTGCCTTACAGAAGCTTTGCAATTTTATGAGCTCCCATTTGTCAATTCTCGATCTTACAGCACAAGCCTTTACAGTTCTATTCATGAATTTTTCCCCTGTGCCCATATCTTCAAGGCTTTTCCCCACTTTCTCCTCTATAAGTATCAGTGTGTCTGGTTTTATGTGGAGTTCCTTGATCCATTTAGACTTGACCTTAGTAAAAGGAAATAATAATGGATCAATTCTCATTCTTCTACATGATAACAGCCAGTTGTGCCAGCACCATTTGTTGAAAATGCTGTCTTTTTTCCACTGGATGGTTTTAGATCCCTTGGCAAAGATCAAGTGACCAAAGGTGGGTGTGGTCATTTTAGAGTCTTCAATTCTATTCCATTGGTCTACCTGTCTGTTGCTATACTAGTACCATGCAGTTTTTATCACAATTGTTCTGTAGTACAGTTTTAGATCAGGCATAGTAATTCCACCAGAGATTCTTTTATCATTGAAAAGAGTTTTTGCTATCCTAGGTTTTTTGTTATTCCAGATGAATTTGCAAATTGCCCTTTCTAACTCCTTGAATTGAGTTGGAATTTTGATAGGGATTGCACTGAATCAGTAGATTGCTTTGACAAGATAGACATTTTTCACAATCCTGCCAATCCATGAGCATGGGAGATCTTTTCATCTTCTGAGATTTTCTTTGATTTCTTTCTTCAGAGACTTGAAGTTCTTCTCATACAGATCTTTCACTTCCTTAGTTAGAGTCACACCAAGGTATTTTATATTATTTGTGATTACTGTGAAGGGTGTTGTTTCCCTAATTTTTTTCTCGTCCCGTCTGTCCTTCGTGTAGAGGAAGGCCACTGATTTGTTTGACTTAATTTTATATCCAGCTACTGCACTGAAGCTGTTTATCAGGTTTAGGAGTTCTCTGATGGAATTTTTAGGGTAACTTATATATACTATCATATCATCTGGAAATAATAATATTTTGACTTCTTCCTTTCCAATTTGGATCCCCTTGATCTCCCTTTGTTGTCTAATTGCTCTGGCTAGGATTTCAAGTACTATATTGAATAGGTAGGGAGAAAGTGGGCAGCCTTGTCTAGTCCCTGATTTTAGTGGAATTGCTTTCAGCTTCTCTCCATTTACGTTGATGTTGCCTATTGGTTTTCTGTAGATTCCTTTTATTATGCTTAGGTATGGGCATTGAATTCCTGACCTTTCCAAGACTTTTATCATGAATGGGTGTTGTAATTTGTCAAATGCTTTCTCAGCATCTAACGAGATGATCATGTGATTTTTGTCTTTGAGTTTGTTTATATAGT
>NC_034597.1:75075954-75086336 GCF_900095145.1 Mus pahari
TCTGTCTTTACTTAGTGCATTTGTTTTTCTGATTATTATGTGTCAGGAGGAATTTCTTTTCTGGTCCAGCCTATTTGGGGTTCTCTAGGCTTCTTGAATGTTCATGGGCATCTCTTTCTTTAGGTATGGGAAGTTTTCTTCTATAATTTTGTTGAAGATACTTGTTGACATTCTCATCTACTATTATCTGTAGGTTTGGTCTTCTCATTGTGTCCTGGATTTCCTGGATGTTTTGAGCTAGGATCTTTTTGCATTTTGCATTTTCTATGATTGTTGTGTCCATGTTCACTATGGAATCTTCTGCACCTGAGATTCTCTCTTCCATCTCTTGCATTCTGTTGCTGATGCTTGCATCTATCATTCCTGATTTCTTTCCTAGGGTTTCTATCTCCAGAGTTGTCTCCCTTTGGGTTTTCTTTATTGTTTCTACTTCCATTTTTAGATCCTGGATGGTTTTGTTCAATTCCATCTCCTTTTGGTAGCATTTGATAGCATTTTCCTGTAACTCTTTAAGGGATATTTGTGTTTCCACTTTAAATTCTTCTATCTGTTTACCTGTGATTTCCAGTATTTCCTTCTTAAAGTCCCCCATCATCATCATGAGAAGTGACTTTAGATCCATGTCCTGCTTTTCTAGTGTGATGCTATATCCAGGACTTGCTATGGTGGGAGAGTTTGGTTCTGATGATGCCAAGTACCCTTGGTTTCTGTTGTCACAGGCCCGTCACTATTGGATTCGAGCAGCTGTTGTGTTCCACTCACCAGTGATCCTAAGATTGCTTGGGCAGTCCACTAGGGGCCATGGGGATGCCCATCAAATCCGTGCCCTAGGTGACCCAGTGCTGGTGGCTTGTGCGTTTGGTCAGGCTGGTTCTCTGCTGCCCTAGTGCTCTTTCAGGTCCTGTGCACAATTGGATTGGAGCAGAGGTTGTGTTCCACTCACCAGTGATCCTAAGATCACTTTGGCAGTCCTCTAGGGACTATGGGGTTGTCTGCCCACTCCACAACATAGGTGACCAGGTGCTGGTGCAGACTGGAAAGGATTTGTACCCCTGGTCAGGCCGTTTTTCTGCTTCCCTAGTTCTGTTTCAGGTCCCATGGGTGATTGAATTGTAGCAGAAGTTGTGTTCCACTCACCAGTGATCCTAAGATAGGGTGGGCAGTCCTCTAGAGACTGTGGAGGTGTCTGCCCACTCCGCACCTTAGGTGACCAGGTGCTGGTGCAGACCGGAAGCCCCAGAAAATATCTTGGTACTTTGTTCAATTGGTATATTGACAAGATTCTGTAAAAAATTGAACTAAGGAAAATATAACCATTACTACATTTTTATAATGAGTAAATATACCCAGGCCAAACTATGAAAATATACCTATAATTCATAGCATAGTTATAAATTAAGACATTTATTATGAAATTAATTTATAAAAGAATTTATCAAAGAATTTAAACTCAGATCCACTAAACTTCTAAACCAGGCCATAATAGTTTAACTTGATAAAAGTTAGACAATAGATTTTGGTAGCAGCATCAAAAATATAGGAAAAATATAATGTTAGACTTAATTAAAATGTAAAATTTTTGACTGTGAATACAGTTCATCAGAAACCACTTATCTAGCATTGTAAAGGTGGCTGGGATGGGGAACAGGGTTGGGGGAAGGGTATAAGGGTTTTTCAGGACAGCATTTGAAGTGTAAATGAAGAAAATAATAAAAATTGTTTAACTAAAATATAATAAAAAATTTCTATGTGCAGTCTAAATAAAAATATTTAAAATTTTGTCCAAAAAATATAATACCAAGTAATAGGGAAAATATTAAAACAAAAAAATTCTGTATAAATTCTGTCTGACCAATATAAGTAGATAGATGGATGAAAGATGATAGATAGATAGATAGATAATTAGATAGATAGATAGATAGATACATACATACATACATATGTACATATGTACATATGTACATATGTACATAGATACATATGTACATAGATACATAAATACATAGATAGGCAGGCAGATGGATAGATGGATGGATGGATAGAGAACCTGTACAGTGTAACAAGGAAAAGCAAATAATTAAATTTCAGAGTAGGTAACAGGGTTAATATACTTTGCTTCAATGATAAATTGCTAACACAAATATTAAAATTATATATATATTTAGCTCCATTGATTAGTAGAGACAATCAGAGCCACAATGAGACATGACTATACAAATAATAGACTGGTAAAAAAAATTGGAAAGCTTAAAAAAAATTGTGTCTATGAGAATATCAAGAAATTAGCACTCCTACATATCATGTTCAGAATGCAAAATGGCAGAGCCATTTGAAAAAAAGAAGAAATATTTTTGGAATTCTTTGGTTTTCTAAGCAAACAATTGTCATACAATCTAACAATTCTACTTGCAAGTATATTCTCAAGACAGTTATAAACATGGGTTCAAACAAAATGTGTCAATTTCTAGCAGCAGTGTTATTTTAAAAGGTCAAAACATATAACAAATTTAATATAAACTTGCCAGAGATAAACAATAGAAAATAAAGAAATACAATGGAGTATGTCTAGCCAATAAAAGTTAGATTAGCTTTCAGTACGAAAAAAAAATTGTTGATATATGCCCCAAAACTGATGAATTTTTAGTATTATGCTAATTAAAAGAAGATATATAGGGTAATTGACACACTAAAGTATTTTTAAGTAGTAAGCAGTAGGTAAAGTTGCGAAGATATTCACCCAGGTGAAATTAGTATTACTATGCACATTTCAAAATATATTTGTTAAAAGCTATAGCAATAACTAACAAGAAACACGATGAGTTACATATAGTGGCTAAAATATTATTTCAGACATTTAATTTTGCAGTTCCAACATCTTTTCACAGTGTAAACATCGAATAACGAATTTAAAGTGTGTTAGTTAATACTAGCAGAATTTGTCAATGAATTCTGTCCTCTTAGTCAATTACTTCTAACACACATATTCTTTTCAATAGAGGGGGAACAGCTAATAGTAGAAGATAAAGATGATTAAAGCCATGCAATGCCTTGATGTAATGGAGTATAAAATTATCATAAGTGGTGAGAATAGAATTCTACACTTGTAAGAACTACCAAAGTATGAAGTCTAAGATACTGAAGCACTGGTGAAGATGAACCACACCTTATGCACAATGCTATTTGTAGTTAAACTATTATGCCTTATTTCTCACCTAAATTCCTTTGTTTATAAATGACTCATAGCTTGTGCCTGACTCAAGCAAGTCTCAGTTACTTGAACCCCATATATAGCAACATTTTCACCATGCAAACTGTATTTCAACTGACAGTAATAATTCCTCTCACTGTGGTTTTAGTCCTCTGTCTATTTTCTGTTTGTTTTGCCTAGAAATATCTCCATTTAAATCCATATCCTTATTGATTTGCTTAAACAATGCAAATATCTAATTTGTATATATAAAATATTTTCATTTCAAGCTCATTTCACTTTATATTAATTCTAAGTAATGTAAGCAAGATATTGTCTTAGATGTAACTTCACTAATTTTTATATTCATATTTATAAAAACTGAAGGGTGATTGGATTCATTTATACACATTTACCCTTGGTTTTATACCAGGTTTAATTCTATAAAATAATTATATTTAAAAAGTTATTACTCCAAATTTGCAAACATCAGGGTCAAAAGGCATTACGCAAATGAAACTACTTGTGATTATTAGTAGTAGGATTTCGAAGTTTAATGCTCAAATCACAGGAATCTATTGTTCATTTGAACCTCCATATTGGTCTTTTCAGTATTCATATTTTGATTTAAATAAAGCTTTCCTTCATTTATCTATTTACAGATCCAATAACCATAAAATATTATCATCATAAAGAGTCAAAGTATCTCATCTAAGTTTTAATGTATCATATAGCTTTACTTCCCGGTTATAAATTATCAACATGGTTTAAAAAATTCTCATTAAAAAAGACTTTTGTGAGTCTAGGTCTGCTTTGTACGTCCTCAAGTAAAATAACAGCTACAAATCAAAACAAGGGTAGTTTTGATCATTACAGCAATTGTCCTTGTCTTAGCTTCACATTTATCGTTAAACCAAGAAGTCACAACGTGCAGTTATCTAGTGGAAAAATGTGCTAACGTGCATTCCTTAGGCATCTTGACAAGTATATTATATGAAAGAAGAATAGCAGAAAGGAGGGACAATAATTCTCTCCAAAGAACCTCTGTGGTGTGATATTGAAGGTTATCTGTGCATTCAGTACAGATTTTCAGAGCTTTTCTTGAAAAGAAATGTCATAACCTATAGTCCATTCTTATCTGCTCTAATAAAAAAGGCAATGAATGGCACAACACTTTGATATCTCTTATAAATTTTAAACATGTCAAAATTTCATACCATTATGCCCATAAGAATTCAATGAGGTAAGAAAGCGAAAATATCATTTGAGGCATCCATATAATGTGTTAACATTTTGAGCCCTTCAAGATTTTCTTTATATATCATACTTTTAAAATGTAATTTTCTTTTTATTGTAGGCATGTCTTTTGAAATAGTGGGTCCCTCACCTTGTATTTATTTGACAATTGTCCCAAAATATACTGACTTGACATGGTAACATATACCTAAAAGCATATTACCATGTTTTTTAATGATTATAATTTATTCCAGTTGACAAATATTTCAATTTTTATGAAAGCACATGTATATCTAAATCTATCTATATTATGTTTCTGATAGATGGTATCTAGACAGTTTATCAAAGTGCTATGTTAATAAAATACAAAGAAAAGTGGCCTATATGCAAGAGTGATATAATATTAAAGGTCATCTATGAACTTAGGATGAATCTTAGGGATTTATAGAATATGAATAGCATAACATGCAGCTCAATTAGAAAAAGTTAGAGCCAGTGAAAAATAAATTACATACAAATTAGTAAAAACAGATTGCATTTTGCTTTGAGAAGTCTTGGGGGCGGAATAGATTTCAATATACCCAATTGCATTTTGAATTAAACTAAAAATATATTGTTACTTACTCGAAAGTGAATACTCTTCTACTTCATTCTGTCCATAAGTGCATTGCAAATGATAGATACAATTACTGGGATATATATTTTAGTTCAGTACAGGTAGCTTACTACACATAGAGATGTGATAGCAAAACTTGCAAATTACACATAAATTCAGTTTGACTATCAAATATGTTAGATAAAACATTAAAATATATTCTGGCAAAACTTTTTCTAAAGTAACTATTTTATAAACACAGATATTCATGTTTCTTTTCATGTTGTCCTAATGCTGGTTTTACTAAACACTTCACAAAACCTTTAATAATATAAAAGAATTAATTGTTTTCACAATGAAGAGGGGATAAAATGCCCTTGTTTACTTAATCCATTTAAGAAATACCTGTTTCTCAGAAATCTATACTCTAGTAACTAAGTAAGGTTTTTAGACAATATATTAAATGTGTTGAATGCCATCCTACAACATTATGCTTATTTGGACAACATTTCATTATTGAATCTTTTTTATAATATTCATTAATTAGGAAATCAGCTGCCTTGCAAATACCCTCCCAAAAGCTGCTGCCTGTTTGCATTCCAGGAGGTCTGCAGTGACCAAGGCCAAAGGTAAGAATTCCACTCAAATACCCCCTCCAGCTGTGCTACCCACACAGCAGAGGTGAAACAGAACCTATCCTACAATCCCCAGAGCCCCACTTCTGGCCCACTTCTCCTCCATGTCCTAACTGGTGGCCTGATACCTACCCAAACACTTCAGTCTGATAACCTTTCAGGAGGTACAGAGTAAAGAAGGGCACGGGAGATTTGTAGTAAACAGGGGCACAGGAGGCCTGCTCTATTCAGAGACACAGGAGGCTAACCCTAACCAGAGAAAACTCCTCCAAGGAAACTAACCCTAACTCAGGTCACAGAGCTTCCTGCTTCCAAGGAGACTTGTTTCAGATAAAGACACCCAGACCAGTTAACACCAGAGAGAACCAGAATGCCAGAGGCAAGTGGAAGATCATAAGCAAAAGAACTCTCAATGCAATTTGATGCCATCAGAGCCCAGTTGTCCTGCTACAGCAAGCCCTGGCTACCCTGACATGCATGAAAAGCAACATAATGACCTAAAATCCTGTCTCATGATGATGATAGAGGCCTTTAAGGTTAATATGAAGAACTCCCTGGAAGAAATACAGGAAAACTCAAGCAAGCAGTTAGAAGCCCTTAAAGAAGAAACAAATAAATCCCTTAAAGAAATACAGGAAAATACAACCAAGCAGTTGAAAGAGTTGAACAAAATAATCCAAGAACAAACAATGGAAAAAGAAACAATAAAGAAAATACAAAGGGAGGCAATGCTGAAAATGAACAACTTAGACAAGAGCTCAGGAGCTACAACTGCCAGGATCAACAACAGAATAGAAGAAATAGAAGAGAGAATCTCAGGCATAGAAGATACCATAGAAAATATTGACACATCTGTCAAAGAAAATACAAAGAGTAAAAACCTCCTAACCGAAGATATCCTGGAAATTCAGGACACAATGAAAAGATCAAACATAAGAAGTTTAAGAATAGAAGAGGGCGAAGAATCCCAGCTCATAGGGCCAAAAAAATATCTTGAACAAAATCACAGAAGGAGATTTCCCTAATCTAAAGAAAGAGATGGCCATAAATGTACAAGAAGTATACTGAACAGCAAATAGATTGGACCAAAGAGGAAAATCCCTTTGTCACATAATAGTCAAAACAATAAATTCTGAGAGAAAAGAAAAGACATTAAAAGCCGTAAGGGAAAAAAGCCAAGTAACATATAAAGGCATATAAGACCTATCAGAATTGCAGCAGGTTTATCAATAGAGACTCTAAAAGCCAGAAGATCCTGGACCAATGTCCTCCAGACCCTAAGAGAGCACAATGCCAGCCCAGGATACTATATCCAGAAAAACTTTCAATCAACATAGATGGAGAAACCAAGATATTTCACCACAAAACCAAATTTAAACAATATCTTTCTAATCCAGCCCTACAGAGGATATTGGAACACAGGAGGATACTCCAACACAAGAAGGTAAATACACCCATGAAACACAAGCAGCTAAACAGTCCACAACAAACCCAAAAGAAGAGAATCATACACACAATTCCACCTCTAACAACAAAAATAACAGAAACTAACAATCATCTGTCTTTAATATTTCTCAACATCAATGGACTCAATTCCTCTAATGAAATGACAAAGGGTAGCAGACTGGATAGTTAAACAGGATCCATCATTCTGATTCATACAAGAAACATACCACAGTGTCAAAGACAGACAGTAAAAGAGTAAAAGGCTGGAAAAAATTTTCCAAGCAAATGGTCCCAAGAAAAGTCAGAGTTGCTACTATAATAACCAGTCAAATCGATTTTAAACAAAAGTTATCAAAAGGGGTGGAAAAAATTTCATCAAAGGAAAAATCCACCAAGGATTTTATGATTTCAAGGATACTAACTCCTGCTTCCTTCAAAGGCAAGAGCCATCTGCACCAGGGAAGTACTGGCAGTTAGGATTATTACAAAAAAGGAGTGCAATGTTTTACACCATGGATAGATGCCCACAGGAAGATGCTAGAATGGTCTGCCCTTTCTCTGCCCCTTTTCAAAGGCTGGAAGAATCTGCAATGGGTGCTGGGGGGGGGGGGGAAGGAAATGCTGGATGTTTTGGCCCAGCACAGGGATAAGAGAGGACAGGATTCGATGCACAGAGATGGGAGCAGGTTACCTTGCAGCATTTCAATACTTACAGAAACTGAGGAAATAAAAAAAAAAAAAAAAATTATCAGAAGCTACTACAAAATCCGATACTCTACAAAACTGGAAAATCTAGATGAAATGGCTGATATCCTAGATGAATATCATGTACCAAATTTAAATCAAGAGCAGGAAAAACTATCTAAATTGTCCCATAATCCCTAAGGAAATTGAAATAGTCATCAAACCCCCACCACCACCAAAAAAATCCAAGGGCAAGATGGTTTTAGTGCAGAATATAAAAATTAACTCAAACTAATCAGTAGCTTTCCTTTATATAAATAATAAACAGACTGAGAAAGAAATTAGCGAAACAATACCCTTTACAGTAGCCTCAAATAGTAGATCTTGCTATAATTCTTACCAAGCAAGTAAAAATCTATACAGCAAAAACTTCAAATCCCTGAAAAAGGAAATTGAAACAGACCTCAGAAGATGGAAAGATCTCCCATGCTCATGTATTAACAGAATGAAAATGGCCATATTACCAAAAGCAATCTACAGATTCAATGCCATCCCCATTAAAATTCCAACACAATTCTTCACAAGCATGGAAAGAGTTACAGATTTGTTTGAGTTAATTTTATATCCTACCACTTCTCAATTTCAGATGGAAAAATAAAAATATCAGGATAGCCAAAAAATTTTCAACAATAAAAGAAATCCCTGGCAAACCATGATCGCTGATCTCAAGCAGTATTACCAAAAAAAATAGTGATTAAAAACTGCATGGTATTGGTACAGAGACAGACAAATTGATCAATGGAATAGAAATGAAGACCCAGGGGTAAACCAATACACCTATTGACACTTGATCTTTGACCAAGAAGTCAAAAATATACACTGGAAAAAAAAAAAAAAAAAGCATCTTCAATAAATGGTGCTGGTCTAACTGGCAGTTGGTATGTAGAAAAATGAAAATAGATCCATGTTTGTCTTGCACAAAGTCCAAATGGATCAAGAACCTCCACATAAAACCAAATACACTGAATCTAATGGAAGAGAAAGTGAGAAAGAGACTCAAACTCATTGGGGAAAACATCCTAAATAGAGCACCAATGTCTCTAGGATCAACAATTGATAAATAGAAGAACCTCATGAAACTGAAAAGCTTCTGTAAAGCAAGAGACAGCATCAATGGTACAAATTGGCAAAGTAGAGATAGGGAAAAAAAATCCTCACTCACCCTACATCCAACAGAGGGCTAATATCCAAAATATATAAAGAACTCAAGAAGTTAACCTCCCCAAAACCAAATAACCCAATTAAAGAGTGGGGTACACAGCTAAACAGAGAATTAACAATAGAAGAATTTCAAATGGCTGAGAAGCTTAAAGATGTTCAAAGTCCTTAGTCAACAAAGAAATGCAAATCAAAATGACACTGAGATTCCACCTCACACCAATCAGAATGACTAAGATCAAAAACTCAGGTGACAGCACATGCTGTCTAGGATGGGGAGTAAGAAGAATGTTCCACTATTGCTGGTGGGATTGCAAACTGGTACAATCACTATGGAAATCAATCTGGCTGTACCTCAGGACACTGGAAATCGTTCTACCTGAAGCCCCAGCTATACCACTCTTGGGCACCTACCCAAAAGACTCCCCACCATACCACAAGGACACAAGCTCCACCATGTTCACAACAGCTTTATTTGTAATAGCCAGAAGCTATTACACCTAGCCACTGAACTGAAGTCGGGTACAACTGTTGTTGAATTAGGGAAAGGATTCAAGAAGCTGAGACGGCAACCCCATAGGAAGACCATCTGTGTCACCTAACCCAGACCTGAGGGAGCTCCCAGAGACTGAGCCACCAACTAGAAGCATATATGGGCTGGTCAAAGGCCCCTGGCACATACATAGCAGAGATCTACCTGGTCTGCCCTCAGTGGGAGAAGATGTGCTTAATCCTTGAGAGACTTGAGGCACCACAGAAGGGGGAGGCCTGGTAGGGTTGGGGGTAGCACCTTCTCAGAGGCAAGGGGGAGAAGGAATAGGATGAGGAATGGTGGGAGGAGGGACAAAAGGGGGGCAATGACTGGGATGTAAATACAAGAAATACATTTTTTAAATATTCACTAGTTAGTAACAGCAGAGAAGCCATGACAGACTGATTTGAGTAGCTATTGCTTTGAAGGCAGAAGGAAATCCTCCCACTTGCACTCGCAGCAGCCTCCACTGAACCTGGTCTCAGAGATTTCATTTTGACTTGACATGTGGAATTAATGTGTCAGATCCTGTGGTCGTTGCTTAGGTGACAACCCAAGAATCGATGTTAAGAAGATTAGGCTTAGGGTTTGTAGTACTACAATGAAGGCTGAGGTTTCCTTCGAATCTGATCACTGGGTATCGATTCCATCTTATCCATGAAGTTTACTTTACTTGGCCAGCATATCTCCAAGAAGTATCTTTATATGCAATTTCCTTTGATGGACAGATGCATTGAATCTTCTCTTTTATGTTCTTCTTCTCCTTCCTTCTCCTCCTCCTCCTCGTCCTCGTCCTCCTCCTCGTCCTCGTCCTCGTCCTCGTCCTCGTCCTCCTCCTCCTCCTCCTCC
>NC_034597.1:75086401-75150540 GCF_900095145.1 Mus pahari
TCCTCGTCCTCCTCCTCCTCCTCGTCCTCCTCCTCCTCCTCCTCCTCGTCCTCGTCCTCCTCCTCCTTTCTAACTTTTTGAAACAGTTTCTCTAAGTATCCCTGGATATCCTGGGATTAACTCTGATGACCAAGTTGACTTCAAACTCAGAAGCACCTGCCTCTGCCATTCTGATTTTTTCTTATAAATGAGTTCATGATTATTTCAGAGGCACTATCATTTTGGCTGTCTCTTATATTCATCTTAACAGCGAGTATCCCTGGATCTCTGTTGAGAACTTAGATTCATTATATCATTGTCTTAAGGAAATTGGAAATTAAGTAACAAATAATTAAAATTTTGCATAGTCTTGCTTTGCTTTGCAATTATAATAAAATGTGTAACATGCTGATGAAGAAAAACAGAGGAGATAAAAACTTGCTCATTTTCATGTCTTTATTATAATCATTAACACCTTACACATTACTATACATGATAGATTGAATTGTTTACTCTGATAAGAAGAAAATGAAATCTTACCTCTTTTTATTAGAAAATCTGTCTCTGCCTTATCAACAAATGTATGGGAACATACTATAGTTATGAGTTCTGACTAATTCACAAGTTAAAGCATGGAGAGGGGAAGTCGGTTATTAAAATAAAGTATGTTAAACCATTTCAGTTCCCAAACATCAAAAATTTTAGCATAATCTCTAAGGTCATTTTACTTCAGTGAATTGTGGCTTGGAGTTGCAAACTATGTCTTCTACTCTTTTCCCAGGGTGATATAAGAATTAATGAGATACTCAGACCAACTCACATATTTCTCCACATTTCTGTGTCTCTCCTCTATACCCCAAGGAGGACTTTATAGGCATCCTTTACAGGAATTTCAGTATGCTCAATTAAGGAAAATTTAATTAAAAATTTATTTCAAAAATAACATCAAACTCCCCAATGCTTTCATACTTACAAGCGTTCCTCTCAGTAAAGCACATATTAATTAGGGATCCCAGCTACATTTGGTGTTCTTTAGATGTCTTGAACTATTTAACCAAGCTCTTCCCTCTTTAATTTAAACACACACACACACACACACACACACACACACACACACACAATGTAATGGAGAAAATGCTCTAGAGAATTAATATGCAGTTTGTGCCTAGGCATTGCTTCTGTATATGAAGTTCTCATTGTAGCTGACCACGGCTCTGCCCGCTGATGAAATACAGCAGTTAAATCAGAAAATGCCACTTCAGACCTTTGCCTCTATATTTTTTTACTGATTCATTTAAACATAAATCATCAAGATATAACTTTTAAGGATCTGCTGATTTTTTCATGATAGTGCAGCTATTTTATTTATTTTGTCCCTAATAATTTGTTTTCTACAATTAATTAACAATGGGAAGGAAAATACTTCAAAGAAGAAGAATAAGAGAGGTAAAGGAGGGGCATCAGGATTTCAAAGTAAAGAAACTAAGAGTTAATTTTAATGCTGAGGGTTCAATTAATTTGTGAATTATTGAACCAAATGGTGTGTATGCTATTGAAGAGAAACTTATGCTAATAACAGAATGAATGAATGAATGAATGAATGAATGAATACAAGAAACAAAAACAAACAAGCAAACCCTGGCTCTGTTACAAATAAATGTACTATACTGTTTTGGGCAAACCACTTATCTTCTTTGTTCCTCAGATTTCTCATTTCACAAAGACAAAACTAAATATCCTCTGTGGCCTCTCATGTCTCTAATTGCAGTGTGTTTCTGATATGTAGCTGTTGTCCACACCGGGAAACATTTTATTTCTCCACATTTGAGTCTCTACCAATGATGATGTTTCTTTTTTTTTTTTTTTTTTTTTTTTTTTTTTCTCTTTTTATATTTGAGTCATGGTTTGTTTAATTTAGAGACAGGGTTTCTTTGTGTAGCCCTAGTTGTCCTGGAACTCACTTTGTAGACCAGGCTGGCCTCGAACTCAGAAATCCGCCTGCCTCTGCCTCCCGAGAGCTGGGATTAAAGGCGTGAGTCACCACGCCCGGCAGTGATGATGTTTCTTAAAGATACACTTTTTTTTGTCCAGTTGTGGAGACAAGGCAGGATTGAATATTATCATGTTGGACTGTCAAGAATAGGACAATTAAATCACATTAATGTTAAGAAGCAATATAAATAACTTTGCTTTGAGGGTGTAGCTGGTATGTTTAGCTATAAACGGTTAGCTCTTCAACTTTAAGTTTTGAAGATAATAAAGAAAATATAGAGACAATGAGAAACATAAGGCATAGCACAAATAACACAAAAATTTCTTTGAAATGAAAAATAAAGAGATGTGGGCTGCCCTGTATCACAATGTACCACAAAAAAGAGACAATTTTATAGATGAAACAATTACACATGACTCTGACTGTTATCACAAAATGAAGACATGTACAGTTTATGTCTAGTTGTTCACATGTGGCAAATTATCATCTTTCATTTATTTTTATCTTTTTCTTGACAATTAGAAATATGACATTTGACTAACAAAAATGTATTTGTGATTTTATCACCGAGAACTTAACATAAAGAAAATATTTGGAATACAAATTACTCAGTCTGAAAGGAATGACTTAATTACTAAAGAGAGCTATATGGTGAAATACAAAATTCAGCAGCTTTGTTCAGATACCACTTCCAGATGTTTCAGAAACTGATTCTTACACTGAATGATTAACCAGGATTGACCTTGGTTGCCACATTATTTCAGCTTCCCGGATTTTTGTTAAATTTGTAATTGTCAATCAATTCAGAATAACATTCTTAAAAAGATAGGTTTACTATAAATTCTTTTCCTAACTTTCTAACCACCACATGTTTTCTCTGGTCCATTCTGTCTCATTTGATCATGGTTATATTCAAAAGAACTTCATCTTTTTGCCTTCTTCCTGTTCCCGTATGTTCCTCTCTCCCTCCTACAAAACCAATTTATTCTCTGCTTTATTCTTCTTATCTGGCATCCAGTGCACATGGATTTGATCTTAACAAATAATTGGGGAATCAACTTCCCAAGTCTAGTTAGAGAGTCATCCTGAAGCTACCATTGCCTCCCGTTGAATGCCATTTTGAAAAAAAATTATATCTGTAAAAGATCACTTAGTGTTCAGCCTTAATCCTGTTATGGTATGATGCTAAATAATCACCATATCCACAGTGAATCAGATCACATCAATGCTGCCTTGTCAAGAATCACTTTCTCTGAGCTCAGTTGCAGGCTTGCCCTTGGTACTTATTTATATAGAGCAGAAAAACAAACAAAAAACAAGCAAAAAATAAACAAAAAAAGATATTGTCAGTAACAAAAACAAAAATACTATAGAAAATTTCCAACAAAGAGAGAGGGAAATGAAAAATAGCTTCTTACCCTCAAGAAATGCTGCTCTGTTCTGTGTTCTTACTTGTTTCTGACAGCCAAGGAACTCAGTATCAAATTCTACATTATCTTCTAGCAACTGGCATTGAAACAACATAACCTGACTAAAACTCAAATACATGGTTAATGTTTCTGATTTCTATCAATCATCTGCAATAGTATGTCTCTTAAATTAAAAAAAAACAATGTGCTGTTAATCTCTATCTGGAGTCCAATAAATGAAACACATTGTTGTTTTGAAGAAGTAGGTCCTCCCAACACAATAGGGAGAGACTGCCATGTGAAATTATTAGTTTGCATTACTTTAAAAAAGAAGCTTATATGAATTACTATACAATCCATGTAATGACACTGAGTGTTACAGGACTAATTCTGCTTTGGAGCTGCATCAGCTGCTATTTTACAGATAGGTCATAAATTCATAATTCCACTGTGATAAAATATTCCGCTGAGCTTTCAATGGCAAGGTAACAGATTTTATTTGAAATGGAGTCAGGGGAAAATCTGAATATGTAGAATTACTAGATTAAATTTCAAGATAATCATTTTCAAAGTCTAGATCTATTAAACTGTATCAAAATATATTGCAGCAATTAAAATTTCTCCAGTGAACACTTGAATCAGCAATCCAGACATCACTTTTACCAGAAGAGAAACATGGACTTTAGGTTTCTGATTTCAGAGTCAACCTTCTTCCAAGTGATTCAAATAATTATCAGTATCAGCAAATGCTTTCCAAGTCAGTTTAAAAAGTACTCTTCAGATTTATTATCTGGCTTCCACTTTGTCTCTGTGAGTAATGTAGGAAGAATGACTGAGACTGGAGACTTTTAAGTGTTATTAATACTATTGCAACCAGTAAATCCCTGGATTCAACACAAATTCTTTCTTTAACTGCCTTAGATTCAATTGCAAGAAAATGAATGGCCAGGAGACTCATTTTCTGTTACCATGATTCATCCATCAATCTCATCTACATTTCTTTAACCCCACTTTACAAAGTTAGATAAAAGTGTAGTCTGAAGGTGATTAGTCAATTATCAGACTGTTTATTTCACAAAGAGGAGACTTGTGGGAAAAGATAATGAGGATGTGAGGTTAATGTGATAGCGTGGGTCATCCTGTTGATGCAATAATGTAAGTTGTGAAGCCATCAGCTGCTCTGAGCAACATTAGAAGTGTCTTCATAGAGTTTGCATCTGATATGAAAACTATGTCCTTCAAGATTAAAATGTTTAAAAGAGGTTAATTATACATATTTCTGAAGAACATAAAATAATATACTGGGAAAAATACTTTGAACTAGAAAGTTAAAAACATAGAAACTAAGATTCTCTCTTTTTATCAGCTCAGGAATCAGACCTGTCTAAGAGGCCATGAGTAATTGTGACAGACCTGAATGTGCTGTTATTGTCTTTAAATTAAGCACACTTCAGTTGTTTTTATTTGAAACAGAGACCCTGTGACATACCTTATAAGCACTCTGACACAAGAGGTCTGGATATTGAAGAGGCAATTCCAAACATGACTGGCACTCTCCTTAAAGTTTTTCTCAAAGTCCATCGGTGCAGATAGTTTACCAAGAAACTCTTAGACCACATCCCTTCAAGATAAGCAAATATTGCCTCTCATACCCCCAAATACAAGACCACAGTGTATTAGCATGTGCCTATTGTACAGGGAAGTTGTCTCTGGGTACTTATCCATATTTAACATGCAAAGGAGAATAGATATTTGTAATAAAGCAGGAAATGGTTAACTTTGCTATACCTACAGTTATAACTTTTTTATATAAATAATAAAAATGTTTTCTAGAATTCAGTGGACAGTTTTGGTTACCACTAATTTAGCATCTTGTCTGAAAATTATATTTTGATATCTAATTCCTAAAATTAATAATTTTACACCTATAAAATTATATATTGCATATAAATACTCAAATATACAGCTATTTTCTATAATTGCATACATAATATTACAAATCCTTACACACTATAGAAAATCATAATAATTACACTGGATGAAGTGTGATAATGAAAATTATTTGAGTTTGACCTAAGGTAGATTAGTTGAGATACAATGCTCATAAATTAGAAGAAAAAAAATGAGCCTTCCTCCACATGCTCCACAAAGTCAATCTGTTGAAATCACCACCATGGCAGGTCACTGAGCCTAATGCCATGGCTGTATAATTTTATGGCCCTTAATAACATTTGTTGTATGCAAAGCATAGATAATGACGAGGAAAACCAAACCTTATGCTTCAATGCATATATTCTTTTTCTCTGTAGCTCATGAAAAATAAACCAATATACTGAAAACCACAATGAGCTGCCCGAAGAAGAAATTAAGCAATAATTTTCTGGCTGATTTTGAAAATGAGAAAGTATGTCATAACCCATTTCACTATCTTCCAATCTCTATGTTTTAAAATAAATGCTGATAAACCAGTTAAGAATGTTTTGATATTCTGCCACATTATAAAAATGAGGTTTCTTTTATTATATGCTCAGGTTAGCCTTTTTAAAAAGTTTCTTCCATTTTTACATTCTCTTCAAAGTAGAGAGCATATTTCTATTGTTGAAAATAGAAAATAATTTCCTAATTATTTATGAATAACTTAAGGTTGTATTTGTTACCTTATAAATACTACTTAATAAAAAAATCATAGATTAAGGAAATATGGAGCTTATTTTTTACTCTGTTAACAAGAAATAGTTACTTAAATAGGGACTCTGAGGACATATTAGTGTGTCATGGAGACTGTTCTTTATTTATTAAGAAAATACTTCCTTAAGACAGAATTACTGTAGTTTATTAAACACGGTGAAGTAGAACAATATTTAATTAAAAATTAACTCTGTTCTTCATGTGTTACTTAAAGACTCCTTTATCTCAGAAGCACTGACAAAGTGACTATTAGTAATTAGCTCCAAAGAAGATCTTTTAGAATATGAAATTGCTTATCCTAAGAAAAACATTCTAGAGGCTGCAAATGTGGCCGAGTACTTAAAGAATGTACAGTCCATCTGGAGGACCTGACTTAAGTTCCCAGCACCTACATCAGCTACCTCACAACCTCCTATAACTCCAAGAGATGTGACATCCTCACCTTGCCACAACAATCATTCTCACATGCACAAAATTGCACACAGGCACAAAGAAATACACATATCAAAGAGTAGTAAAGAAACAAAGAATGGAAGAAAAGAAAGAAAGAAAGAAAGAAAGAAAGAAAGAAAGAAAGAAAGAAAGAAAGAAAGAAAGAAAAAGAAAGAGGAAGAGAGAGGAAGGAACGAAGGAAGGAACGAAGGAATGAAGGAAGAAACAAAGCAAGGAAGCAAGGAAACAAGGAAACAAGGAGGCAAGGAAGGAAAGAAGAAAGGAAGAAAAAAGAAAAACATGGCTATATTCACTTACATTACCACATTGTGTATAATATATATTTTATACAGTCTATGTCATGGCAAGGATGTTGTTGTGATTATTTGGATATGCTTGGTCCAGAGAATGGCACTATCAGTAGGAGTCACCTTGGCGTAGGTATGGCCTACTGTATGGCAGTATTGGAGTGGGCTTTGGGACTGTCCTTCGAGCTGCCTGGAAGATAATCTCTCTTGGTTGCAGTTGCATCAAGATACAAAGCTCTCACCTCATTCTCTAGCACCAAGTCTACTTGGATGCTGCCATGCTTCCTGCAATGATGATAATGAAGTGAACCTCTGTAATTGTAGGCCAGCCCCAATTACATGTTTTGCTGTAAAATAGTTGCTTTGGTCATGGGGTCTATTCACAGCATACTTAACAAAGTCAAGTATGCCAGTTTATTTTTCACATACATAAATAAAAACAGTCCAAAGGAAAATCAACTTTAGTTGGAAATCCTTTAGTCCTAAGTCACATTGTCTATCCTCTTAGTAATTAAAGGATAAAAATGAAAAGAAATGGAACAGCAATCTCTAAGGGTGCTCTTTTATAACAAAAAAGAATATCTGAATGCTCCCAAAGTTGATGGGATTTTTGACTTGTTGAATGGAGCTCATTAATTGCCTACTGGAGATAAAGAATTCAGCCTTTGTAATAATTAGAATCATTGAAAAAAATTAAACTGCACAGTAGTTTCAACATGTCTGCCAGAATTCATACTGATAAACAACCACATTCTATATGTAAATAAATCAGGCACATTACTAAGCATGGCAAGTTGGTTTCATCTCAGTAATAAAGAAGATCCACACTGTCCTTCCCTGATTTACGGAAGTCGAGTAATAGGTTAGCCAAAAAAAAAAAACAAAAAAAAAAAACAAACCGAAGGAAAATACCGTTTTGATTTGGCAACAGGGATTGTGGATAAGGACATGGTTTTAGTTTATAATAAACAATGGATGTAATTATTTCAAATTGATAAAGATTGTAATTATTTTAAAACAAGATACAACAATAAAAGGCAAAAACGCTCATATTGAGGCCAGACAAGAAAGCTAACTCAACAGGAAGGAAAGAGTCCCAAGAACAGGTAAGAATCAGAGATGTGCCCACCCCTGCTTTAACGCTATTATGCCACATACAACCTACATGCCTCAAAGTAATTTCTCCAAAATACTGTCCAATAGCTGCTCCCTACATAATATACAGAAAAGTGAGAAGTTAAATACTGATTTATAAAACTCAGCAAAATACAGTTTGAAACACTTATGAAAACACCTTTCTTACATATGCTTTCTAAATGAAAAAATGCTATTTAGATCAAAGAGTTGCTGTCTCAAACTCTTGTATTCAGTGGTTCTTAAACATATGCTCAGGTGTAAAACAACTGAGATCTGCTTGAATTAGTCACTTCATTTTTTTAAGAAAACTATCATTTGTTTTCATAGAAAGTAGAATTCACTACAAGGATGCTGGTAACACCTTGTGTATATTTACCATTAGATTTTATTTTTGAAATAGAAATTGATACTGTTTGTAAAATTCATTTAAATAAAACAAATGAAATATTAGATTTTATACCTTAGTTTAAGCCTTAGTTAGAAGGGGTTTTTTTGTTATTTTTTCTTTTAATTATTTTGTTAGATATTTTCTTCATTTACATTTCAAATGCTATCTCGAATGACCCCTATATCCTCCCCCCACCCTGCTCCCCTACCCACCCTTTCCCACTTCTTGGCCCTGGCATTCCCCTCTATGAGGCATATGAAGTTTTAACCTCCTAAGTTATATGATATTATTAAATCAAGTGTCTTCTCAATTCTTTCACAAGGATATTGAAGGATAAATTTTTTCTGCTTTTTAGGGTCATGACAGATGAATTTTCTTTGAATAAACTCTAAGAATTCAAAAGACAAGTCCAGCATGGTGGACCACACCTTTAATTCTAACACTTAGGAGGCAGAGGCAGACAGATCCCTGATTTCAAGGCCAGCCTGGTCTACAGAGCAAGTTTCAGAACAGCCAGGACTATGCAGAGAATTCCTGCCTCATAAAACATTCCTGCCCTCTCCTTCACACCACCAAGAGGGAGGAGAAGAGAGAGGAAGAAGAGGCAGAGGTGGAGGAGGAAGCAGAGGAGGAGGAGGAGGAGGAGGAGGAGGAGGAACTTACCAGAGAAGCTTAAATTTGTCTACACAGTGAGTTCTGAACTAGCCATGTCTACATAGTCACTGTCTCAAAAAAAAAAAAAAAATACTAATACAAAAATTCTTAGTAACAGATAAATAGATTGAAATAGGAAAGTTGGGGGCCATTTAAGTAGACAACTCTTCAAATGCTAGAAAGTACACAAAGAGAACACTAGAAAATACATTGCACAGGTACTGATGTAGATAGTCTCATGGCTGCATTTATTTTCGGTGGTTTGCAGTTTATTTTTCTATAGTCCCTCATGCAGATTCTTTACAGAGTGGTTCTTTGAGTCATTTTTCTCTGATGTTTTAAAGGCAGTCTGGAGAAAGTTGACTCCTCTGTTGGTTTCCAAAACAACCCTTGGTTCCAAAACGAAGCACTTTGTTCCTCTTCTGGGCCTAGCTTTGGCCTGCTTGTTTTCCCTGTGGATGAGCATCAAGAAAGGATTTGAGGGAGCTAGAAAAACAGTGTTTATTCCCAAAGACACTTGTTCTCAGAGTTTCTGACCGAGCTTGCTACCTAAAATGTGTTCTGTAGACCTTGCTCCTCTTAAGGAAGGTCTGACTAGAAAAAGTTACAAGTTGATACTTCATTCACAGTGCCAGTGACCTTTGTCTGACACTATTCAGAGCTTCTATTTTACTCCTCATTGATTTAAGAGGAGACTTACAGATTCAGCTTCTAAAATGTTCCAAGATTAATTTTGTTACATTGTTTTAACAGGTTTATGTTAATATAAAACTATATGGTATATAAAAATACATTAAAGTTTTGAACTTCAGTTTAATGTTTACTAATTTATTTATAAGTCAATGAAAAATAAAGTTAAATATTTTGGACATTATAATGATTCACCCTTTCAATTTGGTGTTTTTTTATAATTTAGGATCCAACACATTAGTGTAATTGATTTCCCAAACCTTCCTTTTTAGCATTCCAGGACAAATAAAATAAGTAGTTTATAAATGTATATTTCATAGCCAAAAATCTATCATCACCACAGCAATCAGGATCAAAAGAAAGTGACAGGTTAAAATCTCTATTTATCTCTTTTATTGGCTTTATTGTGGCACCATTTCCATACCATAAAATGTTCTGTATGTGTAATCCAGTGTCTCTTACTAAATTCATGGAGTTATGCATGTAAGGATGCTATATGAGTTTTAAGTATTTCAGTGGCCTCAAAGAGGGTTGTCATGCTTGGTGACAATCTCTCAGAGATCTTGCCTCATGCCTCAGGTAACACTGAATTTACTTCCATCCTTACAGGTTTGCCTTTCACAGACACTTAATAGGTATTACTTGGTGTGTCCTTCCTGACACCTGTTTCTTTATCTTGGTGGAGGATTCTTAAAGCTCATGAACATTGTATTTTGTATAAATATTTCATTACTTTTTCCTGACAAACATTATTTTCATTTATGACTATGCTATATTTTGTCTATTCTTCTGACAATAGAGTTGGGTTGTTTGCACTATTACATGTGTTAATGTACACGAATACACTATAAACAGTTATATAATTCTGCATGTAAACAAATGCTGGCATTTTTTGTGAGTGAGTAATTGAAAGTAGAATTGTTGTTAGGGAAAATATGTATGTTTTACAAGATTGTGATTTTTTTTCCATTTTGCGTTTGTAATTTACAAATTTGTCATTTCACACTTGAACTTTTGGTGTATACTAATTTGATTGTAACAAGTTTCAGGTGGTGAGAAGTCATTTCCCTATTAAAATGCATATTTTTTAATGTACATATAATGGTATCAACCCACAAGATACATGTTTACGACCATTCATGGAGCTTCTTAATTAAACATTTTCTGTGGTAAATTTTTATGTTTACTACCATGTATTAAAAGTTAATTTTATATCCATGAAATAAAATTTGACTTTCCAGTAGATTTATGTGAGACACACACACACACATACACACACACAAGTACCTTACTCAGATCTGTGTGTGAAGTCTAAAAGCCTAATGAGGATTTCTTCACCAATTACTTCTCCCTATTTTGTGAGATAGTGTCTCTCATGGACTTGATTTTTCAGCTAGAATGGCTGTCCAGCGAGACCCTGCTTGCCCACCTGAATTTTACCTGGCTCTGCCTACCAGTCCCAGAGAAGGGCTACAAGCATGAACCACTACATGTGCCTTTTTAGAGGAGTGCAGTGGATCCTAATTCTTCATGTCATAAACACCTGATGTGCTGAGCAATCTTCCTAGGCACATGAAATTCATTTTTATCAGATGTATTTGTTAGTCCTGAGACTTGCAAGAGAAAAATGAACAGTTCCAAATTTTTGAGCCAAATTTCCAGCAAACTATACTTAAGTTCAGACCAGTAAAATAAACTCTGGCTCAGTTTTCCTGGGTTCCTAGTGAGTGGTAATAAAGACACATGTTCTAGGAGGGTTATAAGGGCAAATTCCACAACAGCATTTCCCATCAGATCATGACATACATCCTAACATATTTCCTGTCTTTGTATCTCCAACCCAGATGTGATTAAACACAAGTGATATAAAGGGATCAAACCAACATTATTAGGGAAGTAAAAAACATGTGACTTTTATTTCCCATGTAGTACAAGGCCTAGCATTTCAGAAAGCTGTCTTGTCCTTGGGCAGGTAGGGCTTACTGATTCACATTGGCTCTCACATTTCACAGCTTGAGTTGTATCCAGAGTTAAACTCTTGACTTTATGATGGACAGGTACCTATTTATATAGAAATCAATAACTGTCAACTTAATGGTACCCAAATAGGGTACCATCTAGTTGAAGCAACAGGGATGCAAGAGCCAACAGTAATTAATGGGAACAAAAGGGGCAAAGGCTCAGTGATGGGTGTTACTGTCTAGGAAAAGCCTCCAAGTGGACAAGGCATCAGTCATATTTATTTAAACTCAGGTCCAATTTTTGTAATGTTTTAGTATAGTCATATTATAATTCCAATTGGTTAATTTTAATTAGAAACAAATTTTCCTTAAATTAGAAACATTTTTTCCTTAAAGCTACATAGTATATCTTTAAGATGCATAAAACATGCCAATAAATCATATTATAGAACTATTTCAGTTAATGGATATACCTGTTAATAAATCTGGACCCATTTTCCTGTTATACCAGTTGGCCTTATAGTCATTCGTGTTCCCTATGAAAGGGAGTTTCCTTTTGACTTAGCATTTTAGGCTGTTCGAGGGGGCAGGAAATAATGTGTTTTCTTCTGTCATTCCTTCCAGATGAAATGAAGATGCCATTGTCAGGGCCCAGGAGGGCTGAAAGATTAGTCATAGACTAGGCAATGGGGCTTTCATCAGAAGCATCTGGTTAGCTGACCCAGTTGGAAGACACAGGGAACAATCATAAAGGCTGGAATGGTTTGCAGGTGCTTTCGCCGAAGTCCAGAGCTCAGCAGTTGGTAGTTTGCAGGTCATACGTGGATGGTGACTGTGAGCCTTCTGCTGAATCTGCTGCAACAAATACACACTAGAGACAGAGGTTAACATTTAGAAATCTACAGTTGGAATTCTCAGGTCCATAGTCCTGTAACAGGAACTGGGGAGGGGGGAGACTCCCAAGACCCGGGGAGACTCAGGAACAGACAGGTAGCAAAACTTAGGCTGCACTAACCTGGAGTCTGTGTGCCCTGTCAGAGGCAGATCCAAGTCTCGTGACTTATTTGACTCTCTGCAGCTTACATGAATTTTTAGTTTATAAAAGGAAATAAAAATTCTAGATATACTGCCATTAATCTGTATTAATGTACATTACGGTATTAATCCACATTGTAAAATAGCTGGGGTAGACTAATGCCTTTGAGTCCTGGCAAAAATTATCACTTTGGATTAAGAAGGATGAACATTTTTTTTACTCTATCCAGAGAGCCAGATATATATTTTAGACCAGTAAGAAGCACAATTAAGTCTATATTTAGACAATCAAAGGAAATTTACAGTCTAGGGCTTCTGACTGAATAGTAAGTAGTCTGTGTCATAACTGCTTATCAGAACTCCATTGATCAATATTAAAACTCTGAACCTTTGAAATCTTAGTATAACAGTAATGTAGTGATGGAGAGAAATCTAAACTATTTCCCATTTTATATGTCTTAAATAATTTTCTCATAAACTTACTTAAGTTTTTATATCTTCAGACCTTTACACATCTTAGGTTTTCTTTCCATTTAACCATTACTTAGAAACATGAGCAATTATTGAGAAAAGACATTGCTAATTATGCTCCCTTAGTTACATCTAAAAGTTGTTTATCCTATAATATAAAGTCAGTCAGCAAGGCAAAGCTGTTTGCCTTTTCTTAACAAGAGATGGAAGAGCTTTAAATGAACTTTAAAGGTGGCTGCAGGCTTGAGGGAAGCAGCTGGTTGCTAGCTATGGCTCAGCTGACAAAGCTACAGTAAGTCTAGCCCTCAGTGCTATCACAGATCTGAGACAGATTAATAAGAGCAGGAATTATAATTCAAATGTATCAATTAAAATGTAAAGAGACCAGTTCATTACCTAGGCAGTCATCCCAGAGTCCTGTGGTCTCCATGGCAATAGGGGTAGAGGTACCAGGAGCTGCCTGACCCAGATGAGAGATGTTTCTGTGGTGGAGGATATGGAAAGTGAGTGTATGGAAAGTGAGGCAACCAACTCTCCATTGTCCTGCTTGCCCACTGTTTGGACCAGGTTCTGGCAGAAGGCAAGACATTAGGGTAGCCTTGTCCAGTGGTTAGGATTACAACAATCCAGGTGAAGGCATCACTGTTATGCCCTGTTTTCTTCTCAAAGACACTGGAGATCTCGAGGATCTGTTTGTCACAGTGACCTTAAACATCTTAAATGCCATATTCAGCACATCTCTGACAAGTTTGAGGAACTTGTCAGAAGTATATCTGAAAAAAAAAAAAAAAAAGAAAACAATCCTTGATTGTTTTTAGTTACTTGGTTTAGGATATTCATTGGAAAAAATATATAAGAGGCTAAATAAACTTTTTCCTGTAATTAATTGCACCAGCTTTAAAACTTAATCATCTTTTAGCACTTTATCATAAAAAAATAACAATTTCAGTATTGAAACTCTTTAAAAGAATATGGAGTATAGAGAGAGTGGTGACTTTATTTTCCTGTTCCATACATAGTTCACCATTATAGAACATAATTTTCTTGTATGACTCAGTATTCCAAAATAACTACAGCTGAATAGTGTTAGCTAAAATGAGGTGGTTAGCCATACATCCTTAAATCATTCTCTATTAGCCTCAGTAAACCTTAGATAAGAAGAGGTATGTTCTAAGCCAGTGGTTCCCAACTTTCCCAATGCTGTAACCCTTCTAAACAGAACTCTGGTGTTGTGGTGACCCCTTCTCATAATGTCTTTTCCTCTGCTATTTCACAAGTGAAATTTTGTTACTATTATGAATCACACTGTAAATATGGGAGATTCAGACAGCACTAAACTACACTTGTAAAAGATTCCCAAAGGGTTCTGACCATAGGTTGAAAACCACTGCTACAAATCAAGACTGTAATACTGTAAGACTGCTTAACTCACTGTCTTGCTGCACCATTAGATAGAAATACCTCAGTGTCTGATGTTTGGTGATCATAGTTTTGACCTTAATTTTAGCCTTTTATTTATCAAAAACACTTAATAAAGACATTATAATAAAATATCTTATAGATGTAAAGTATCACATGGCCTTATAAACATAAATGCTTTTAAAATCTGTTTCTTAAAATATATGTAGGTTCTATTTGTTTTATGTGAAACTTCAAAAGTTCATTTTAAAGAAGTTTAAACTCTCTCAAGTGTGTGTTCATGCAATATTAAAATAAAACTTTTTTTTAAATTTCAAGTAGGAAGAAGACACAGGATAAAACCATAATCTACACAAGGGAAATCCAAGCTTTAACAATGCTAACAATTCAATGTCTCTAAAACTAATATCATCAGAGTGACTGATATATGTTTGGCTGTCAGTAAGGTATGTTCTTATATATGAATGCATGGAGGTAAAGCTTTAATACTTCATTAAACAAGCATTGTTTCAAATCATATCCTCCATAAACCATGTTTTCAAACCAGGACAAGAATTATCATACAAAGATCCATCCCAATTCAAAATTATTTTTGGAGACTGATTGGTCAACACATACCATGTGGTTATCCTCAATCAAGATGGCCATGAAACCATAGGGCATTCTTTCATTTACAACCCTAGGAAAAATGACTGCCAGCCCTATGGTTGTCTAAGGATGTCAACTGGCCACATATTACTTATGTCCCAAAATAGAGTCATGCTACATGATTTCTTTAAGATGACATATTTACAGACTTTTAACTATCAACCCTGGATTACAAGTTTTATGTTAACATTTTAGAAACAAATATTATAAAATTTTAATCATACACAAATGGTGTTTGAGTATCTATTATATTGGTTCCAATGTTACAGAAAATGAAGAGACAGAGTCTGAACCAGATTGGTTGATAGCAGGAAAAAAAGAACAGTAAACTCACACGTTCAAGACCAGTCAGAAAAGAACAAGAAGTGAACACATTCATATTCAAAACGCACAGACTAAACTTTCCTCACCTCTTTAATATTGCAATTTTCCAGCCCGGAGTGGTTGTGCCTTGGTTACCACTGCTTCTTTTCTCCATGCCAAGCAAGCTATAATGTCCACCTGCATTGTAGAGCCACCTCAGTAAGCCTTATAGGTGGTCTTGTAAGACCCGAAGAGCCTTATGTCCAGAATGTCCCACTCACAGACACACAGTGATGGAGTTTAATGCAACAAGCAAGAGGTTTATTGATCCAGCATGCTGGGGCCATCCTGCAATCTGGGCAGGGGCAACCCCAAACATCCAAAGCACATACTTTTTATACAGTTTAAGGGTAGACTTTGGTAACAGCATTAGTTAGTTTAAGCCCATTGGTGGCCTAAGCTGACCTTTTCATTCCCTCCTTTTAGAATTTGTAATTAGCCTCTCCCTTCCAGAGGGCCAAGTGTTTCATGACTTTCCCAAAGTTCCTAAGCAGCATTGATGCCCCCAGGTGGGGTGAGGTCTTAGTCTCCAGAGGAAGAAACTGAAACATTTTTGGTCATTATCTACACCTGCCTTGTGGTCGGGGCTTTCTTGTAAACCTTGTTTTGCTGGGTCATTCCAGGAAGGGAGTGTTGGTCACAAACTTTTACCGGAAGGTCCCTAGGGTGGTCTAGCAAGGTCTTTCCAGGGTCATCTTATGTTCTCTACGTTCACACAGCCTCAGCGTCCATCCTGCACAGAACTGCCATATCCCAGGTCCCGATCTTCACAGTTTTCCGGAATGACTTTTGGAGCAGCATATCAGTGCTGTCATTAGTCTTTACATTCACCCTTAGAATATATAAGAACAGGTACATTTACAAGAGCCAGAGTCAAAGCAGCAGTGGAAAACACAGAGCCAGATGACAACAGAAAACTCAAGACAATAAGATTTAACAATTGGAATCCAATCCACTACTTCAGAAGTCCACCAGTTTGACCCAGAAAATTTCTTCTTGCACAAGCTCAGTTCTTCCTGATGTCCATACACTGGGCCTCCCCAGTGTTTAGATCCAAGTGTCCTGAGGCATCCTGGTTTTTTTCTTTTTGTTTGTTTGTTTGTTTTGTTTTGTTTTGTTTTTTGTGCAGTCTAGTCATCGGAACCTTGCTGACAAATACCCATGTGGCAGGCCTTATTAATGTGCTTGAGCATTTTGGTCCTTGATATCATTAGTGTGCTTTCAGGGAAGGTCAGAAGAACAAAAACTGGTGACACTGGCTGAACTCTTCAGTTAATCAGAATCAACAGTGTCTGTAGGATGTCTCTTTTTGCCCTGAATGGGTATGCATAGATCTCATTGGATTCTTCCTATTTATAGAAAGGGCATGTTATAGCCAGAATCAAAAAATCAGACAGAAACGTTCACAGGAAGATAGAAATCAATATGCAAATTAAAACATAAATAAATAAATAAATAAATAAATAAATAAAACCTTTTATGATTTACCTTAAGTCATAAAGTAGAAGTCTCCAGCCTTTAATCCCAGCATTTGGGAGGCAGAGGCAGGCAGATTTCTGAGTTCGAGGCCAGCCTGGTCTACAAAGTGAGTTCCAGGGCAGCCAGGGCTATACAGAGAAACCCTGTCTTGAGAAAACAAAAGCAAAAACAAAAACAAAAAAAACAAAAACAAAAACCAAAAATAAAACAAAAACAAAAACAAAAAAAGTCTCCATTTAAAAAAAAAAAAAAAATGGTTGCTTATCTCCTTTTTTGAAAATGGGCGTTCACATCAGGGGATGAAGGTAGGATTTGGGGACCGGTCCTAGAAGCCAAAATCGAGACCCTAAATCCAGAATTTAGGGTAGAATGGTCTTATTTTACTGAGGCCTCCAAATATTATTCCTGAAATTCACAAGAGAAAAGCCAGTTCCACAATTTTTGAGCCAAATTTGCAGCAAGTTTTAATTACTTACTTTCAAGTAAAAGGAACTCTGCTTAGTTCCATGACTGTGTGAACATTTGCATTTTAAGGCCACAACCCAGAATTCATTGCATTTCCAATCAGATCTGTAGGACCCCCAAAAGGGAAGCCCCCTCAAGTCACAGATGCTGGGAATCCCCAAAGAACGCTCGAGACACTTCTTGATGCAAAAGCATGAGGTAACTTTAATGGCGGAGCTCCGGGTCAACACGTGTCTCATGCAGGAGACAAGGGAAGCCGATGACGACTCTCAGAAGTAAGGGGTTTTTATGGGGTGAGGGTCGGGGGGATGGGGATAGTTGGCGAGGCTATAGGTGATTGGCCCATTTAAACATAGAAGTGAGATTACAACACAGCAGAATAGTACATACTGGCTGGGGCATTCGGGATTCCAGAAGCTTGAGGCTTATCAGGGTTTGGAGGACATCTGGTTAATGTGTGACTCTGAGTAAGCTGGGGGAGATGCCTTCCTGCCAGATGGTTTATGAGTCAATCCTGATAGCTTGGGCTGGTTCTTGCATTCCTTCCTTTTACCTTTATGATCTCTTAATCCTAGTGGCAGGGCAGGCCCCGTCAAGTCTGGACTTGTTTTTCACAGTGTTCAGCCCTAAGTCTTTGAATTTTAAAACCTACTCTTTCAATTTTACATTCCCAAACCTTAAATCTGTATAATTTTTCCTTTCAGATCCAATTAGAGGCAAGCATATAACCTGATATTTTTCCTGCCTTCCTACCTCTTGCTAACATGTGGTCAAGCATATCTGGTGCATGTTTGTCAAATCAGCTTGTGGAGGGGAACAAAAAGCAAGTGGTGCTTTATTTCCCCAACATAACAGTTCCCAGCGTTCCAGAAAGTTACATTGTCCTGGGGCAGTGTGGCTTAACATTAGTTTTAGCTCTTACAATATGGCTTGCAGTCCTAATTCTCTTAACAATATTATTTGAAGAACTGTATTTTATAGCTAATATTTTATTATTTATTCTATATTGTGGAGAGCTTTTGGGGGCTGCTTCTAGACACTTTGCCAGGAATTTGACTTTGAGTCAGGACTCAGTAAAATAGGCCCAGATTAAGAACATTTACATTTGAGTTAATGCAAAACTCAGAGAAGGCTCCCTTGAGGCATGCATAGCATTCCTTTTGTCTTGGTCATCCTGACGAGCCCCTAGAAAGGTGTTTATGGGATTTTGTTTATTGCCTTGCTTGTACCTTGACCTGGAACTGATCTTATTATTCTGCATGTACTTAAAGTGGTATAAAAACAGACTGAAAATAATAAACCAGCTTCAGTCTCAAAACTGGCCAGGGTCATGCTACAGTGCTGTCTAATTGTCTTTTTTTCTTTTGAATTCTCACTCTTGCCCTGCAGAACCAGTTGGCTGGCTGAGCTGGCTTGATCACTACATACTTGAAATAAATATAAAGAGTTTTACAAAATAAAATATAAGAGATTAAAAATTTTAAAATAAGTGAGAATGACACTAAAATAGTAACTTACACTACCAAAAAAAATGTTTACCAGAAAAAAATACATAAATTAAATAAATATCAGCTTTAGGACAATATTATTTTATTTTGATCTTTAAGTCAGTAGGATAAAATAAAGAACCCAATATGTCTGATATAGTTAAGAGGAGTATTATTAGTAGAGCCTGACCTTTTCTCTTCTATATGACTGTATATAATTTACATGTCCAGATATGAAAAATACTTATGTTCCCTTTACTAATGGTAATTAATTGACTGATAAGAATTTTTAAAACAAAGTGAACTTGCTCAATCAAGTAGTATCCCAATCTCTGAGAACCTATGAAAGAGAAGTTACTTTGAGTTTAAAGATACCTAAGGGCGATCTCACATTAATCTCTCATTGGTCTAAAAGAAAAAAGAAAACTAGCAAAGAAAGATTGACACCGCCATATCTAATGGGATCAGTAAAAGTCATAAAGCCAGCACAGCTGCTTGACAAAGATCCGGCGAAGCTGCACCAAGTGATGCAGATGCTGTCATGCTATCTTCCACATGGCCTTGATCTCCACATGTTGCAGGCTTGGGGCACTTTTAATATTTGTACAACTTGGAGATATTGAATTGATGGAAAATTTCTTATGAATCATTTCTGCTTTCTCTCAGGAGTACTGCTTCTAAGCTTCCCCAGAAAAATCCTGAACATACTATACCTTTCCTGCTTTTAGGGAGTATAAGACTCCAGGGAGCCTTAGCTCCAGGGATCCCCTGAATGAACCAAGTGGAGCCAGGATCAATGCAAAAAGCAAGAGGAATTTATTGTTCCACTCCACTGGGGTCATCCCAGATGCGAAGGAGAGGTGGCGACCCCCAGCATACCATCAGCGAGTTTTTATACGGTTTCCAGGGGCAGAATGGAGCATCCACAACTAGGCACAATGATTGGAACAGTGCTCCCTTTAAACCTATTGGTCTTTAGGGAATGAAGTGACAAAGACTTGTCTGAAGGTGGGCAACAGTCAGTTCCGTGGAATGTGTCCCCACCCAAAGGTCAGTTCCTGCCCAGTGGTCAGAGAAATGTTAATTAGCCTCTCCCTTCCAGAGGGGCAAATATTTCAAGACCTTCCCAAAGTTCCTAAACAGACCTTCTCAGGAGATAACCTTATCTGGCCCTACTTGAAAATCTTCCTTACTACCTGGTGGTTACGGCTCAAATAAAGGCACCAGAAATCTATTTATGAGACTCTGACTGCAAGATACTCTCCAAACATCTGCCCACATACTTACTCAGGAACATGATAATCAGGATAAAGTAAACTTTAAAATGTAAACAAAATTCAGTGGGTTAGAGAACTTGGCAGCAGACCAAATTAAAAGCTTCTTCCTACAATATGCTCAGGTGGTTTATGACATATAAGATTTGGGGCCACATGTGATATGCCTCTCAAAGAAAGATTCAGCAGCAACGTTAGATTGGCTGAAGGTATATCTGTCTTATACTGTGGCTTATAGGGATGAACAAAGAATGGGTGTGGATATATAATAAAAGAACGTACTAAGATCCCCTTTTCTTAGAAAAGTTATCTCATGCAGGACCACTGTGGTGTCCAATGACCAAGGGAAAAAAATACCAAGACTATATATAAAAATAAATGCCATAATATATGTAGTATTTTTGACATAAATGGAATAATCACTGCAATAACTTTGGCCTCAAGTTTTTTGGGGGGAGAGGGGGCTAATGGCAATTAGCGCTCTGACCATTAAAAGTTGGTAATTCACTGCTTGGGACATGACTTTCTGCCCAGGCTGCTTGGAATTTTTTTTTTAAACCACAAGGGCTACTAAGGCTGAAAACAGGCTGACATGTTTTGGTAGAATATACCTCTAGATTCTTAAAAGTTGTGCTATGGGTTGATGTGAGAAAATTATTGTAAAAGGTTTTGTCATGGTTTATGGAAGTTAAAACACATGTTAGGGGACAGAAACATCATGATCTATGTTTTGAAACAACAAAACTCTAACCCAGCTTATTGAGTTCTGTATGAATGAAGAAGTACCTTGCCTGCCACTCAGTCAGGCTGCAAGATTTTAGCCAACTCCCTTGCTTGACTCAGTTGTCCTTTGCTAAGTCCTTACTTGCTCTGTGGGACCTGGCCATTGCCAGAGTTGGCCCTCTGCAAAAGATTTAATAATAGAAGACAATAATAAGCATTTTTGTTAAGATAATTAATATAGGTGTTAACAATAATTATGTACTTACCTAATTTTATAAAGAACTCAATATTTGAAAAGAACTTGATCAAAGAAGTAGTCTATCAGTCCTATAGCATGTCTATTTATCAATGAATATATATTGATAATTAATAAAAAGAACATAGGTTATATTCGTGAAGAAATATATAGAGAGTGATGTATTCATGCTTGTTCATGCTGTGTGATAAAGAGTGTTGTGGCTCCAGGTTAACACAACTGAGATTT
This sequence comes from Mus pahari, assembly GCF_900095145.1. Classification (NCBI taxonomy): domain Eukaryota; kingdom Metazoa; phylum Chordata; class Mammalia; order Rodentia; family Muridae; genus Mus; species Mus pahari. The sequence continues at coordinate 75,107,889 of NC_034597.1, forward strand.
TAGTAAAAGAGACGTGAAATCAAGCTGCACCGGCCCGATCCTATGACTGTGCCCACAGCTGTAATTTACAAAAATGATCATTTCTAATCCTAGATTTAAATTTTAACATGAAATTGTGTAAGTCAGGGATCATAAAGCCTGGAAGAATGAACATGTCTCTCTGCTCTCATGATAGGCCCCTCCATATCCAGAAGGGAATCAGGAGAGTGAGCACCAACCACTAATGTGTTCCCGAGTTGAGTGGCAGAGGGCATTCATTGAACAAGAAGCTCTGAGGTTTCTAGAATATCATTTTAATGGATGTCAGAATTTGATAAGATACTTTTATCCAAGAGATGTTTGAGTATTTCTCTTGTCAAAGAATATTCATAAGGGCATTATCAAGTGTCACTCAGGCAAAGGCATGCAGTACATGTTTGGAAGTTGATTTCAAAATCTCAATTACGGGGATCTTTTAAAAATATTCTCACTTCTAACCAGGTATCCTATAGAAGAACTGTGAAACTGGAAAAATAGCTAAGTGTGAATGTTTCATTTATAAGTCTTTTTATAAGAAGAAAAACTTGAATTCAGCAGAAATTTTATTCCATATGTACTTGCTTAGGAATTATGATATTGATATTATTCTTATTAAAAGTTATTAAGCTTAAAGCATGTAACTATATCGATATTAGAAGAATACCACTGCACATTTAAATAAATACAATGTGTTCTTTGAATATGCTAATGTGATTATTTCTGAGTGACAAATACTCAGATAATATTCATTTTTAAAATACTCATCCGTAGTGAAGACGTACTGCTTTGAAAAGAAATTCTTCCAGGAAACATTCATTATACTTAAAGCATAAGTAGAGTGTTGTTCTTAGATTCACAAATATACGAAGACTATTTAGGTAGGCAAATACTCTGAACAAGTGCGAACTCTGTCAATGCTCTACTTGTTTCAAAAAGTGGTAATATAAAGTTGGAAAGCATGAACATATTTTTAGGTAGCAATGCCTTAATGACGTGGAGAATAGATTATACCTTTAGGGAAGAAGAAATAGTTTCTACATAATTCTACCTTGAAAAAGTGTACCCTGCTTGATGGCAGCATTAGCAACATTTTCTTTCATTCCCCTGTGAGACTAAAAGAAGAGGCAGCATATTGTTGCTGCTCTGCTCTTTCTTCTTCCTTGGGCTTTGATTCTAAGGCCAGTGTGCCTTTTTCATCTTCCTACAGATCTGACTGCATAAATCTCTGAGGAAAGGTCTCTGTGCAGGAAATGATATGGTAAAAAGAAAGTTCTTCCATTTTCCATATAATTTTTTTTCCTCAGTGAGTCTGTGATCAGACTCTGAGTTTTATTATGATTCCTGGTTGCCTACCAATTTTCTTTCATGAATTAAAATTCCTGGCCTCTAAGTTGGTTAAGAGCACATAGCTGTAAACTAGAAGGCCTTCCTTCTGAGTGTCCCTGACATATCACATGATTTTCTTTCAATAAAGGGGGTTTACAGTGAAGCGAAAGTTGAAATTATAGATAGATATTTTCTCTGAATTTAATGAATACCAAGCAATCAGGGACACATTTGTTAAATGCCACAAAAGCACAGAACACTATCTAGTAAGAAAGAATGCAAACATGAAATTAGAGTTCAGGTTAAAATACACATAAAATGAGTGAACAACAAAAATAGTTTATAGAGATCAAACATGATATACAGCTCAGCAAAAGCAACACTAGAACGTTAAAATAATCCAACTTATTTAGAAATGACGTTCGGGTAGCTGTGTATATTTAGGAGATTTTGTAAGTCTGTTTGTGCAACGTTAATAATAATAATCACTATCAAGTACTATTGCCATGAGGATCCAATAATGCCACATATAGAGAAAAATGTTGACTACTATGACTATTGGCATATATTCATTCTAAAAATTATAATGGAAGATAAGACTCATTAAATATGTCACGGTCATTTGCCTAATGTTGTAGACAGTTATGGTTTGATATAAACTGTAACTTTTAGTAATAGCACAATATTATCTCTGAACAAGTTGACTACTCAAAGAGAGACAGTGATGTATGCATATACCTTATATGCATTATTTCTTTTTCACTTTACATGAAATATATGAGGCAGATTAAAATTGTGCGTATACAAACTAAGGCTTAGGAAGTGTGAGTGAGTTAAAGTCCTTAGTAACTGAAACAGTCCATTTGATTTTTACTTGTATTTCTCTCAGTTAATATATTGACAGCTTTCGAAATAAAAGTGGGAGGCAGGAGGGAGACAATCCCTATTATTTAGGTTTTCTAAACCTTTTTATGTTACTCTAATACTTTGGTAAAAGAAAATTTACTCATCAATAATATTTATTTTTATCAAATAAGACGTGCATAAACTATCTACAATTTGCTGGGTTAGTTTTCAAATCAATTTTATGAATTAATTTCAGGCAGCTAATGCAGTAAAATAGAGGAAAGATTCTTAAGATTTTATATGATGAACTAATGTAAACTTAGAGTAAAAAAAGATTTATAACACCCAGATTTACAAGATCAATGAAATGAGCATAGTTTCATATTCACACATGGTGATAAAGTCATGCATTTTCACTCCCCCCCCCCCACTCCTGCAAGCAAGGGTGTGGAAAATTGGGGATTTGCAATGGGTGATAAGCTAGATTTGGTTTCTGTTGTAGCTTCTGGATTATACAACTGTGCTTGGTAATGCTGAGTCAAATTAGGCTTTTTGCCTCTCTTGAATTCTGAATAAAATCAATGCAACTTCCTTGTGTTCTTTTTCTTTTATGCTTTTGTGTTTGGGTCCATGGAAGATTCACACTGAAAATCTTGAATTTGTGTATTTCAAAGGCGATAGAAAGGCAGCAATTCACGGGAAGGCTCATGATTTTCACAAAGTACTTTCTGTTGGACCTTTCTTTTCCCTTATTCCTCTAGCCTTTGAAGAGGTCACTGTTGGAATTGCCTTCTGCAACATGTTTCATTTGGTTTGTTGTTTGATTATTTTGTATCTCTTCAGAGTCTTCTGAGGAGTATCCTGGTATCCTGATGTCTGTAACTCAAATAAAAACTTGAGACAGTGCACACTAATCATTTTCAAACAAATATTCCCAGACCTCTTCAAATACCACCTCCACTAGCATCTGCATAATGATGTCATATTCTGAACTGTCTATAATGTGGGTTTCTTTCCATTATGACCTCAGTTTCCTGATATGGGTTTTGTGTCTATGTTTACTTAAAGCTTTACTGAAAACCTAAGAGGAAATATGCTCCAATAAGCTGCTATTACTTTCTTCTAGAACAAAATTTTTCTATTAGAAAATTGAGGCAGAGGCATCTTTTCTTGGGAAACTGGGACTATAAAAGCACCCATCTGATGATACCTAAGTGACATTACACATATCTGAATTTACTCAGTCTGGATGAAAGTGCTACATTGACCAATACTAAGGTAACCTTCAACTCTGACCCTCTCTCAGATTCAGCATAACGAGCTGCTTATATATGTGATTGTTTAAGAACCTCAGCAAAAATATAATCAGCAATGTTACTAAATAACTAATATAACAAATCCAGTAAACATAAATTTTAATATTTTCAGTTTCTGTAAACCTTGAAATTAGCAGTTGAACCCTGCTTTGCATCTATTTTCATTTCAGTTCTGCTATTACAGCCTATCACTGGCTGTACCATCTTTTAACGTGTTAAGAGGAGCCTGAGACAAACAATGTTAAGATGTCTTCACTGAAGAGCATCTCCTCCACTCACCCACTCCTGCCTTCCTGCCCTGGCATTCCTGTACACCTGTACACTGGGGCATCAGATACCCTCAAGCTCAAGGGATGCTCCTTCCACTTATGTCCAACAAGGCCATCCTCTGCTATGTATGAGGCCTCCATGTGTGTTGTGTGGTTGGTGGTCCAGTCCATGGGAGCTCTGAGGGTTCTGGCCAGTTGATACTGTTGCTCCCCAGGCATTGGGCTGCAAACACCCTCCTTCAGCTCCTTCAGTCCCTTCTCCAACTCCTCCATCGGTGACCTTGTGCTCAGTCCAAGATGCATTTGTTTGAACTGCAACACTTCTATCCTTTCCACTGTTGCCTATCATTTCCCATCCCCAGGTCTTAACACTTAAATGAACAAAAAGCATGCCAGATTAGAATTTGTCCTACTATCCCATGAATGTATCTTCAATTAACTAAAGAAATACATCTCGAGATCCTAAGATTAGAAATTTAAAATTTCTTAGGGGGTATAAATTCAACTATTATGGTACACAAAAGCCACTATGATTATTGTTAATAAGTAACCAGTCACTCAAAGAACAGCTAGGAAATACATTTTTATAAAAAAAAAAAATTGCTGCTGTTCTAACATTTTAAATATCCTTATAATACAGTCACCAAAAACTATACAGCTGAGTCTTGGTATAATAGAAATGAAGAAGATGGTTTTGAGACAATAGTGTTATCCCAGTGAATGCCTCCGCATGCTCAGTGATACTCACTCACGACTTCTCACCAGGGTCTGCTGGTTCTGGTCTGTCGTCGCTCAGTAACATGCTTAGCTCTTAGCAGCACTTGCGCTCCAACTCTATTTCATCTCCTTTTGTGTGTGAACTTTACTCTTGCTTCCTGAGTTTAGTTTCAGTCGTATTCACTATCTCAGGCAGTTCCTTGCTAGGTATTTCTTACTTGTTTGATGTAGCTCGGTCCTTCCGTCTGACCTTGTTTTAGAAGTAGTTGCTTAAAAGCTGTGCGTCCTTACTCCATTTATCACTAAAAAGTTTTTCTCTGGCAAAACTGAGCTAAATTTTCCTCCACTGGGACTGCATTTCCTGTGTTAAGGAAGATAAGCCCTCAAGCAGAGTTGTATTTGTTCTCTAGGGTGACCTTTCTACAGTGTGGCCCTGGGCCACTTGCAGGCTCTGTATAGGGAACTGCACACTCCCCTCAGGGTGCCCCAGGCCTCTCTTCTGTCAGCTTGCTCTACTCAGGCTCCTATGGCTGGCTCAGCCTGTGGGCTTTCCTGGAACATGTAGGTGAAGTCTAAAATGCTGACTCCCTGTATTAACATTTCCTTCTGTTACTCAGCACACATATTGGTGTAAGAGTCTTCTCATTGATATCATATGGAATCGGTACTATTGTTTAAAATATGTAAAGTTTAGGAGAGCTACACCAAGTGACAATTGTTATCACTTGGTGAGAAGCATATGACATGGGACATGGGTCAATGATTAAATTGTGTTCATAAGAAGGAAAGAGGAGAGAGGGAGGGAGGGGAGAAGAGGGAGAGGAGGAGGGAGAGGGAGAGGGAGAGGGAGAGGGAGAGGGAGAGGGAGAGGGAGAGGGAGAGGGAGAGTGGACGGTGTACATCGTGGTGCGGAGCCTAGTGCGCACCACGATGTACAACGTCCACAAGCAGAGAGGGAGAGGGAGAGGGAGGGAGAGAGGGAGGGAGGGAGAGAGGGAGACGGAGGGAGGGAGGGAGGGAGGGAGCGAGGGAGGGAGGGAGGGAGCGAGGGAGCGAGGGAGGGAGGGAAGGAGGGCACATTCCATTGAAAATATTTCGATATTAACTGACATCTCCTAGGATTCTTTTTTCTTGATAACAACTACAGATCCAGGTTGCAAACCAAGGTCAGGTCATGGGATTCGTACATCAACTACTTCTCTCCTGACCACCTCTCCAAATGCAGTGCTTTCTTCTGTTTAGTTCATCCCCTATGTCAGAATAAGTTAGAAAAGTAAAAGTTCTATTCATTCATTCATTCATTCATTCATTCATTCGAGTCAGTCAGTCAGTCATTTAAAGCATTAGTAATGGGACAGTTAAAATAGGTTTGCATACTGACCTAGTTACTTATGAATACAGAAGTGAACTTACCTTAAGCCTCTTCAACGTATGAGAATAAGAACCATGAGGGTTACAGACATTGAGCTCTTTTCCAGACAGCCTATCTTTTCTGTATTTGAGAAACTAATAGATGTGTTGACATTGTAGAACACCTTGTTTGAGACAGCATCCTCACTTTCAAACACATCCTGCTTCTACCTGTTCTTCGATCATACACATTCATATTTGTGTGAGAAATATAAAAGCAGAATACTATGAAGTCTATTTTTCATTTTTAAACACAGAGTGCATTTACTCTCCTGGAGAACCCAGATATGAAAGTCAGTCTCACTTTTTCCTCTTGTTTTCCTTTTTTCATTTTGCTTTTATCACAACTATTTCAATTTTTATAACTGGAAGTATATGGATATATATATATATATATATATATATATATATATATATATATATCCATCTCTAGGGCATATTATTTAAAATCTTGTATTAGCTTTCTATAAATATAAAAATATTAATGGTTTTCAATCTTATTTGTCCTCTGCATAATATCTGTGTATTTTCTACCAACAGACTACTTAAGAATTATGATTTCCATCCATTCATTATTACAGAAAACTTCATCCCTTATAAAACTGTGCCTAGAATAAGTGAGAGCTGTGATTTCTTCATACCTTATAATAACTTCCACAAAACTTTTTCCTTTTTTATTTTCTAATGAATGAAATTTTGCTTCTTTCCCTCTCATTTTTTAATTATTTCCACTTGGAAATCCCAAACCTAATTCCATAACATGTTCCTTAATTTTGGAAGCAGGTAACAGGCGTATTATTATGATTCATACACTCTGGTTATATGACACTATGAAAGCTGCCTTCCCTTCCACCATTCCTGAGGAGATTAGAATTATCCATGACACAGAACAGTATGAAAATTAGGAAGAAAGACATTCAAACTTTTAACCAAATTTAAGTGACAAAATGTTCAAAGCTGTATAACTTTCTTTGTTAATAATTCTCTAACTGCTTTTACTTTCAAGTAAAAAGTTTTATATATATATTAGTTAAATAGCCCACTCTATTGCCCTTAAATATGAAAGTGATGAATATTTTTTCAATGCTCAATATTTTGAGGGATGTGTTCTTGTAGTCATTGTAATCAAATTAAAGTATGACAATGCCACATCTACACTTCAGAAATACTTATCAATATTCAGATTGATGAGTAGATTTATGTAGATACACGTACAAAACTCATGAATATATAGTACAAAAACAAAACTTTGTATATGTCTGTCATCCTAGTTTATTTATTTTTTCTAAAATTTTTAAACTTAACTTTATTATAGAAAATAATATTTTACATTTAGATCACAGAAGTATGAGAAACCAAGAGTAATGGAATATATCTTCTTGCAAAGAACAGCTATTATCAGTACTGATAAATTTGTCTATTCCAAATATAAACCCAAGTGAAAAATTGAAGCATATCTTTAAGGACAGACTTCTATGAGTATTTACATATTTGAAAAGCATTCCTTCTCTTTTGGGCTTCACAGTTGAGGAGAGGAAAAAATGAACTCGGTTGAAGGTGATTCATAATTCACATAAATTTCATTTTTTAAAGAACTGAGCCCTAGCAGTTATTAATTATTAGAAGATTTACAGTATATTTAAGAATGATGCATAGCCATGCCTGCTGGAAAAGAATGGCTCCTTGCCAAATAGCATTGTAATAAGTGTTGCATTTATACATAGGGAAAGAGGATTTAATTCCATCATTATCATTGCAGTTTTTAACAGCAATACGACTCCACAGAAGCCACCATAATTATTGTCACAGGCTGGGAGGGTGTGGGAGGGCAAGCACATTTTTATAGATTAATAATCTCTTGAGGTCACAGAGTGCCAAATGTGTTTCTTCTGTGCTAGGGAGCAGGGGAGGAGTAGGTACTGGCTCTAATGAAATCTGTGCAGCCTGAGTTTCTTCCTAAAAATCTGTACAAGGAAATGAATCTTTAAAACTCACTCAGTCCAACTACAGTAAATATTGCTAGGAAGCAGGGAAGCCTTAATTAGTATTCTTCCTCTTTTTAAACAATACTAGTCGTAAGAGACACTGAAAAGGTGATGTTAGCAGCTCCTGAAATGTTCTTTTTCTGGCTCTCTTTCTTTTTTTAGTAATTTTTTTATTCTTTGAATGTTTCACACATGAATGCGATGTATATTGATCATATCTAATTACCTGTACCTCTGTCCAACTCCCCCTAGTACCTCCCTTCTCACCTTTCTCCCAGCTTCATGACCTCTTTACGTATTTTTGGTTTAAAATTTTGTTATTAATAACTGCTGAGTCCAAGTAGATCTGCCCATATACACAAGGGTATATGACCACTCACTGGTACATAAAGAACCTGCTAAAAACCATGTCCCTAAAGGAAAGTTGCTCTCCCTTCCTTAGCAGCTTCTCCATAAGGGGGGAGCCTTGCAGGCCTGTCCATGTTGGGATTATATCTGTTTTATTTTTTCCTGTGCAGGTCTTTTAGATAACCATGGCTACTGGGATTTGTTGTGTGCAACAGCCATGCCATGTCCAGAACTCAACATTCCCCAGTGATCTTTCCCATCTTTTGCCTTATACACTTTCTGAAAACCTCTTCACTAAGATTTTAGTGGTTGGAGATTAGTGTAAATGACCACCCCAGAGTTGAGAACTCAGTGTAATTTATACCCTCAGCCACTGCAAAGCATAAGCACCCCCAATCAAACATGAAAGCAGCCCAATCCCATGGGTATAAACACAAGTAATTAGAATGCAGTTTGACAGGAATATCATTTTCTTTCTTTAATGCCACATTTCAGTGAAATACTTTATACATATACTGTTCACTTGAAAAATGACATTGACATTTGACATTGCTGTACCTATCCACTGACTTCACTTTTTTCTTTTCAAACAAATAGCAAGAATGAATCTCTTTAGTAATATAGCCAAGTGTGCACACCCTTCATGGAATGTCCTGTTGTGTTTCAGTTGAACTTTCCAGTACACAAACACCCAAGATTTAGTCAGTGTTCTGGAAGATGAGGTATTTCCTCTCTCTGTCACCAAAAGTTTCAATAATAGCACTTAGAACACAGCTATAGAATAAAGTTCAAAGCATTAATGGCAAAGTTCTAACATAAAGATAGCAAGGATTCTACTCTTGAAGGGAGCAACATTTTATGACCTTTTTCTGATCTACTGTACTGGAATATATCAAGAAATCTAGCTGTTCTGAGATGCCCAACATCATCTACCTCGTGGACTTATGCCTGCTCTATTGAGGCTAGCATTTTAAAGGAATTGGCTATCCAAACTTTACATTTCTAAATCTCTACATTTAATTTCCATTCTTATATTTTACTGTATTATCATGAGTCTGTGCACTCTCTTTTAAAAGACTTTTTACGTATGAGTGCTTGCCAACTTGTACATATAGTATGTATGTATGCTACATGATTTTCTGGTGTACAAAAGGCCAGAAGGAGGCATGTGATTATCTGGAACTGCAGTTAGAGTTAGTTGTGAGCCACCCATGAGCCACCTTCAATAGTCCCTATAATATCACATGGAATACCACAGGAAAATATTGCTGCTTCCTGTAAATCTATAGAAACTGGAGTTTGGAGAGATCACTGACTTCACATTTTCTGTTTGTTTACTAAAATGTGTTTTGTTATATATAGTAGGAGATAATTCATTTAAGTTAAGCTAATAACCACAAATTTAAAACATCAAGATGCCTCTAGGTTCGAGATGGATGGATCTCCTACATGTTGTATTTCTGTGGGTTTAAGTTTCAATTTATAACACTGGAGGAATAAAACAGTACACGAGCAAAGAAACAAAAATGACAAGATGTACAGTTATTTGTCATTTATTAGTCATATTAATATATACAGATAAGAACTGTTAGTGACAATACTAGAAAAACCAAGTCATATTGTGTTCTTCAGATATGATTGTTGTAATTTGAATGTGAAAACTTCCTCTATAAACTCACGTGTTTGAACTCTACTGATGACACTGGCTTAAGAATCTGGAAACTCTCAGGCATGGTGTCTCACATAGGAAATATCACATTGGAGGAAGACTTGAGGTTCTATAGTCTACTCACAATTACTGTTCTCTATGATACACATGTGGATATGAGAAGACATCACTCAGCTTTCTGAAAGCTCGGCCAGCACTATACCTTTGCCCCTATACTTTCTTCACTGTGAAGGAATTTATCTCTTTGGCATATCAACTCCCAAACAAATTCTATCTTCTCTAACTTGCCTTTGGTCATGATATTTTATCTCTGAAACAGAAAAGTAATACAATAATGGAATCTACGTTTCAAGTCAAAGACATGTTTATAAGTTCTAGAGCCGGGAATATTTCCAGATTTACTCTTAAACTTCTGAGTTTGATTTAACCTAGTTTGTGTTCACTTGTATGATTAATATCTATTAGAAAACCTTGAGAGGTATGCTGAAGAGATTAATAGATAGATTGCTATCCTTAGAAGACACCAACTATTTGGGTAAGATATGCTCTGGAGTAACAAATATAATTTGCCATCCAAAATATCAACTGTATGTATTCTGAAAAAAAAAATGTAAAAATCCCAACCAAAAAATGAAAAGGATTATAAAACTAATTGTCTTTGACACCAACAGTTCTCCAACACTGAAATATTATATTTCCTGGTATTATGCACCAAACATCGTAAAATGTACATTTGAGGCACCATCGTGCACAGCACTGTATCACCATGCATGAACAAAGGCAGTTAGTAGCATAGAGAAGCTTCCTTTAACTCTGTGTCCAACAAATTAGGACATAGAGTAACTTAGATTACTAGACCACCACTCTCATAACTATTTTATCTTCATCTCTAATAGAATTCAGAATAATAATAACCATCTCATATTCTCTTCTTTGTCCTTTCTCAATTTCACAGAGAAAACAGACATACATTATTCTTCATCTTTTGTCTCGGCAGGTTAATGCATTGAACTGAATGGTATAAGCTTCATACAGAATAGAATAGTTTTTGAATTTAAATTAAGCAATGAGTGGATACCAAACTAATGTTAGTTCAAAACTAGTTTCTTCTGTTTTTCACTTGTTTCAGTTACTTTTCCAAGAAGCTCAATGACAATTGCATTTGTCTCTAATCCTATGAAACAAAAACCCTCTGGTCATGTTTGACTGTCAATTCTGCTTTCTTCAATTGGAAGTTTGAATCAAATCGTTCCCGGAGCAGGCATTTTGATGTAACCTCAGTCCCCATTCATATGCTCTTTCATCTTCAGTACAATTCTCTTTTGATTAGATTTTTGGCCACAGTCTTACTAAGGGAGAGTCTCAAAATTTTCATTCATTGTACACTTGTAATTTTTAAGTTAAGAAAATGTCTCGACTATGGGGTCAGCTTAGAATCCCTCAGTGCAGAGGTACCCTTTGTCATGACTTCTCTCTGCCTATTTCTTTCATAAGAGAAGTACTTTCTTGCTGCCTTCTGATTTCTCATGCTCTTTTCATCTTACTATCAAATTTCTTATTTCTAGGATCACCTCTTTTGTCATTCAGAATGTACATGCACACACACACACCACTGGTGTGTGTGTGTGTGTGTGTGTGTGTGTGTGTGTGTGTGTGTGTGTGTGTGTGTGTGTGTATGCCCTGCCTCCTTGCCTGGGCACATGAGCAAGTAACTGCTCTCATTGGCATTCCTTTTTGATTTCTTCAAAGCCACCTGACTTAAGACAGAGGAAAGCAGACTTCAGGTTTTATATCCAACCATGCTTCAAACTCTTGAGCCTACACCATTCTGGTGAGGTACTTTCTAGCACAAAGTATTAACCATCTTTTTCCATTCTTCCTTCCTTCCTTCCTTCCTTCCTTCCTTCCTTCCTTCCTTCCTTCCTTCCTTCCTTCTTCCTTCCTTCCTCTTTCTTCCTTCCTCTCTTTCTTTCTTTCTTTCTTTCTTTCTTTCTTTCTTTCTTTCTTTCTTTCTTTCTTTCTNTCTTTCTTCCTTCCTCTCTTTCTTTCTTTCTTTCTTTCTTTCTTTCTTTCTTTCTTTCTTTCTTTCTTTCTTTCTTTCTTTCTTTTTCCTTCTTTCTTTGTTCCTTGCTTTCTTTCTTTTCTTCTTTCTTTCTATCTCTTTCTTTCTTTCTTTCTTTCTTTCTTTCTTTCTTTCTTTCTTTCTTTCTTCCTTGTTTGTTTGCTTGCTTGCTTGCTTGCTTGGTTGCTTTCTTGCTTGCTTTCTCATATTTTTCTGATAAGCAGAGAGATGTAGACTGGGTCCTTCATAATAAATGCTCATTTCTACATTGTAAATTCAGTTAAAGAATGTTCTTCGTTCTTCTAATGAATGTAACTAGTTTGGACTAAATTGCTCAGTGAGGTTTGCTAATTTTAGTATTTACTGCATCAGTTTATTTGGGCATCATTAATTGGGAAGGGTATATAGATAATCCCCTCTATCTTCTGCTTCAGACTTTACATGGAATTCTAAAAAAAATGCATTTGCATTTTTATGCACTGACTGCCTTCTCTCTTATAGAACACTAGAAAACTCTAATACCTGTTAACCTTAATGTCTGTACAAATCATTGAGAAAATAGTCTTGCAGCAAAGGATGCTGAGACAGTGCTTTGTGCCTCTGTTCCCCACTGCTATGCAAAATATTTAGCAGCATGAAAACAGTTTAATAGTCATAGAGTCACTGGTCCCATCATTTAAACCCCTGGGTGCATCCAACCTAAGTATGCTTCTATAATCCTTATTTTGCAGGAGTCTTAGGCAGAGGGAGAAATCAAAATGCATGTACAACATAATGCTGTCAATATTTATGACGCCATGTAAATCTAATCCATGCTCCGGAGAAAGAAAAAAAAAAAAAAAAAAAAAAAAAAAAGCCCAGCTTCTTAAAGTGGAATAGCTTTTAAATAATAAAGTTTACTCTGGATGATTAATAGTAAGAATCCTGCTTACACATCTCTACTCTCATCTTGTAAATCATATCACATCTTCTTTTCACTTAGTAAGAAAATAGATGATTTGTATACCTTTATTTGATTTATGGTTTTGAAGTAGAGCTCTTGAAAAGTTTATGTTAACATGCAAATCAATAACACTGATGTTGAAAAGAGGCCTGTAAGGCACACTTCATTCTCCAGCCACATTGCTATCAAGAACAAAATTTCTTTGGATATTTTTACAAAACATTATTTGATTTGCCTTTAATAGTGTGAGTACATATTACTGGTTCATATTAGCATAGTATTTAAACTTATGGAAATCTTTTAACAAAATTATTAAAAATATTAATAATTTTCTTTTATATTATCACAAGTTCTAGCCTTATGCAGTTAAAAAGAAACTTTAAAATTCAAGTGGAAATAAAAATATATTATAGTAACAGCATTTAATATGATTTATTTCTTGCAGAGATGAAAATAAATGTCTACTTATCTCAATGATAGACCAAAGTGCAAGCCACTAAAGTGTAACTTGGCCAACAATGAGCTTGTTCAAATCACTTTCAGAGAATGGGTGAGGAATCACAAGCATGTGGTAAACTCATAACAGCTTTACTACCAAAATGCCTCAGCCCTGCATGGATGAAGACTTGCTATTAGCTAGTTAGATAACATGCCTTCTCAGTTAACTTTCCACAACTGATATACTCCAGTTGCCTCCTGAGACCACAGATTGCCTAAAATTAGGGAATATAGAGAATGGTGACTGAAAAGTTGGTGGAGACTGGCACAGTTGCTTCTCAGGTATCACAACAGTTTCTGACAAAGACAGGAGTAACTATTAGGCTCAGGTAAGGGCATATCTCAATCTTCGTGGAGTGCTAAATGAATTCCTATACATGTTATATTATTTTTCAAAAAAAAACCAAAAAACCCAAGTCCATTACATATTGCTATTTGCTGTACTGTTGAATGGCATCATTGAGATGCTCCTAAAAAGCATCTATAAAGGGGTAAGAAAATATAAATTATTAAGTAAATTAAAGCAAGTGTATCTGGCTAATAAAGGAAATAACAGAGAGAGAGTCTAATCATCCTCAAGTAGCTGCTATTAAGAGATCCATAATAATATAGTAGACTGATCCCTAAATTGTGGTCTTGTTAATGATGATTTGGTTTGGGTTACGTTGGGTTGGGTTTGGCTTTGACTTTTAGTTTTTATTGAGAAATAAACCCAGGTTCTCAGGCATATCAGTCAAGCACTCCAACTGAGCTACAATACCATCCCTTTATGAGTTTTAGAAGTGTTGAAATCAGGCCTGAGAGGAAAACATATACAAAAATTATAAATATTTTTCAATAGAAAAAATGTCATCACATTTCAATATGTCATTATAAATATTTCAAAGCCTTCATTATGTCAAAATACTTAAAAGACCTAAAATGATATAATTATAGTAAAAAATATATATCAACCATGTGTTGCCAGTCTATACGATAAACCTTTTTTTTTTTTTTAACTAGGTATTTTTTTTATTTACACTTCAAATGTTATCCCCTTTCCTAGTTTCCTCTCCAAAAATTCCCTATCCCCTCCCCTCTCGCTCTACTTCCCAACCCATCCACTCCTGCTTCTTAGACCTGGCATTCCCCTGTATTGGGGCGTAGAACCCTCACAAGACCAAGGGCCTCTCCTCCCATTGATGACCAACCAGGCCATCCTCTGCTACATATGCAGCTAAAGACAAGAGTTCCACCATGATTTTTTTTTTTTTTTTGATTGGTGGTTTAGTCCCAGGGAGCTCTTGGGGTACTGGTTAGGTCATATTGATGTTCCTCCTATAGGGCTGCAAACCCCTTCAGCTCCTTTGGTACTTTCTTTAGCTGCTTCATTGGGGACCCTGTGCTCCGTCCAATGGATGACTGTGAGCATCCACTTCTGTATTTTTCAGGCACCGGAAGAACCTCTCAGGAGACAGTTATATCAGGCTCCTGTCAGCAAAATCTTGTTGGCATCTGCAATAGTGTCTGGGTTTGGTGATTGTTTATGTGATGGATCCCCAGGTGGGACAGTCTCAGGATGGTCATTCCTTCTGTCTCTGGTCCACATTTTGTCTCTGTAACTCCTTCCATGGGTGTTTTGCTCACCTTTCTAAGAAGAATCAAAGTATCCACACTTTGGTCTTCCTTCTCCTTGAGTTTCATGTGTTTTGCAAATTGTATCTTAGGTATTCTGAGCTTCTGGCTAATATCCACTTATCAGTGACTACATATCATGTGTGTACTTTTGTGATTGGTTTACCTCACTTAGGATGATATTCTCCAGATCCATCCATTTGTCTAAGAATTTCTCAAATTCATTGTTTATAATAGCTGCATAGTACTCCATTGTATAAATGTACCACATTTTCTGTATCCATTTCTCTGTTGAGGGATATCTGGGTTCTTTCCAGCTTCTGGCTATTAGGTTTATCTTGGAGCTCCAACTTGTAATAAGGACACTTGCTCTAAGATAAACCTTCTTAACTTTCAAAATTTTTTATCTGTTTCCCCTTTTATCTTATTGAAAAAATTCTTTCCTGATTCTTTAACATTTGTATATGTTCTATTATGTCTATGATTTTAGGAAGTCAATTTCACTGTAAACATAGCTGAGTCTCTAATTAATTTATCGGGAGTCCTCCTGCTTCAGCCTACAAAATTCTGGGACTATAGGCAGGAGTCTCCATGCACAGCTATATATGTTTTTCTTTACATAATATAACATTTAAAATGTAATGTTGGGAACTAGAGAGACTTCTAAGTAGTTAAGGGAACTGGGTTGCTCTTCCAGATGACCTGGGTTCAAGTTCCAGCACCCACATAACAGCTCACAACTATCTGTAACTCCAGTTCCAAAGGATCTGACAACCTTACACAGGCTTTCAGGTAGGCAAAATATGAATGTATTTTTAAAAATGTTTAAAATGTAATGTTATTTTAATTTTTCACAATTCTATTTTCAATATCTAACATCAGTCTAGGGAAATCTACTGAAACATGATCCACTTAACTCTAATTATTTTTTCTCAGAATAGAGAAGCAGTATTGATTACTAATTCTCTGCCATATACCCTTGTGGTTTTGTGTGTGTGTGTGTGTGTGTGTGTGTGTGTGTGTGTGAATGAGGGGGAGAGGAGAAGAGAGGCAAAGGGAGGGGACAGGGAGAGGGGAGAGAACAGGAGGGGTGGGGAGGTGGAGAGGGAGGAAGACAGAGACAGAAACAGAGTTAGAGACAGAGACTTTGGCCTTAACTTCATTATGCAGAGGATCCTAGGCAAGATTTTTTTGTTGGTATTGTTTTTCTTAGATTTCTTGTGTATGCCTTTTGGTTCCTTTATAATACATAAAGAATATGAAATGACAAAGGGGGGAAGATTTTCCTAATGGCACATGCCTTTAATCCCAGTATTGAAGATCTATCTTCCAGTATTGAAGATCTATCTGAGCTCTATGAACTATGAGTTCAGGACATTCAGAGTTGCATAGTGAGACAATTTTTCAAAAACAAACAGAAAATATGTGTACTTTGTATTCTGTACAGACATCACGAAAATTAGTTTTTAAAAGAATCCACATATTTTAAATTGTACCTTTCAATGCATTTTCCTGTACTCAATAACTCAGAGTTTTAAATCATATACTCTATTTTTAGTATTGTCATCAATTTAAGTAACTATTTTTTTCAGTGATATTAAAAAGAGTTGCATTTGATGATTTTATATTGTAATGATGAAACGATTAAGTTTGAACATCTCTAAGCTTTATTCACAACTCTGGAAAATATATAATCTACTGTCATGTATTGGCATAGAGTGACCATTTATTCTTTTATATTTTTATGATTCGTAGAAACCTATCTGCCAGGTTTTGTTCTGGAGCTTCAGCAAAGAATCAGACAGTCCAGAAGTCTGACTACAAGGTGCCAATCACTCTACTGCCTGCATTAAGAAATACTCACATTTTGGATCACTTTATTGGCTGAGTAAATAAGACCTCAGCACCTCTGGAAAGGATTCTTCATGTACAAAATCATTCAAAAATAGTTATGTAGTTTTACTTTCAGGAAAAACTAATAATTATTGGTATAAGTGAGCATTTTGCATAATATTTCCTTCTGTTGCCATGTTTCTCCTTGTTTCCTTTTCAAATGGTTCCTTAATTACTCTTCTCTCTTTAGGTTCTCAAGAGATAAAATATTTTGGATGACATATCAGTGTTTTCTAGATGATGGTAAATTAAAAGTTAATCATTATTGCGTTGTCTTATAAAATGTGAAACAGTAAAGGGGTGGCAGGGCATTCCCATACTCTTTCAGTTAAGATGATAGTATGTTCTGACAGCCTGATTCCCATTATGAAAACAACCTGTCTTGAAAGGAGAGATATCCAGCTTCCTGAATCCTGATATTTCCCAGTTATGTTACATTCACATTTGTCCAAATACCCTGTTTCACACTAACTTTCCTTCTTATAGAACTTACAAGCAGGACTTAGCAGACCATATGGGCCATTGTTTATTTATATATCCATTAAAGTCAGTATATCACTAACCAGGCCAGATGCAGTTTCTCCTAAAATGAATATTAAGCCAATATGAATTATTAATTTTAGTACTTGATTGACATTGCTAATATCTTAAAAATATTATTGAATTACTAATATTTAACACTAAAATACACTTATTATATTAATCTTTTATGTTACCCTAATGTATTTCATATCAGCATATTACATTTTATGCACTATAACCAATAGAGTTATGTAATTAATAAAAACTAAGACTGGAAACACTGGTAAGAGCCCTTAACTGAGAATTTATTTCATTTTATTTCATTACCAACTAATAGTTTGTTTATTCATTTGACTGTGTATTCTGTTGCTTTTGTGTTATAATGTGTTTGGTAACCTACTAGGTACATTTAATATCATTTCAACATAGTTATACTTTACTGTGAATATTAGAACTTTCCAAAATATTATAACTTCTCTATAATTCTTTTCATTTATTTAGCAATTTGAATTCCAGGTCACCAACTTGTTTTATGAGATCCACTTACATCTCATTCAATAGATATAATGTATTGCTTAGAATTATTAAGAGCCTATGCTATAAATAACATAGCAATCAATTTGAGATACTATCTCTGCTATTTATTGAAGAACATACTGTTGTAATATTTAAAAAGATAGTCTTCCATAATCTAATAAACACATTGTTGTGAATATGCTCAGTTCCAACATGTGGTCTTTAAAAATGGCAGTCTTCTTAGAAAGGGGAACAGAATACTCATGGAAGGAGTTACAGAGACAAAGGTCGGAGCAGATACTGAAGGAATGACCATCCAGAGACTGCCCACCTGGAGATCCATCACATAAACAGTCACCAAACCCAGACACCATTGCAGATGCCAACAAGATTTTGCTGACAGGAGCCTGATATAGCTGTCTCCTGTGAGGCTCTGCCAGGGCCTGGCAAATACAGAAGTGGATGCTCACAGTCATCCATTGGATGGAGCACAGGGTCCCCAATGAAGCAGCTAAAGAAAGTACCAAAGGAGCTGAAGGAGTTTGCAGCCCTATAGGAGGAACAACAGTATGAACTAACCAGTACCCCCAGAGCTCCCTGGGACTAAACCACCAATCAAAGAAAATACATGGTGGGACTCCTGTCTCTAGCTACATTTGTAGCTGAGGGTGGTGTAGTTAGTCATCAATGGGAGGAGAGACCCTTGATCTTGGGAAGGTTCTATGTGGCAGTACAGGGGAATTCCAGGTGTAGGAAGCAGGAGTGGGTCTGTTGGGAAGCAGGGCCGGGGAGAGGGGAGAGGGGATTTTTGGAGAAGAAACTAGGAAAGGGGATAACATTTGAAATGTAAATAAAGAAAGTATCTAATAAAAAAAAAAAAAAAAAAAAGAATGGCAGTCTACCATGAGTGTCACTGATGAGCAAGTCACTCTTTTCTGACTAATGGACCAGTTTGCATTTCAATTCAATAATTACTGAACACTTTCTCATAGATTTCAGTTTTTAAATACCTGGTAAATTGTTATGTCCTAAGGAATACTCAAGAGTTCTTGGATTATATTTCTTTTCTGAGTGAATCACAAGATAATGAGGAACATAATCAATGACACCATCTTGCATGTTTTGATGATATAGGATTAATTGTAAGTGAAATGAGAGGATCTGTAAAGTTTTAAATATATAAAAATCTAAAAAACACTTGATAAATATTAATAGATTGATATATTTACATATTCATATTATATATACTTCATGGCTATGTCTTTTTAATGACATCCCTTCTCTAAGTTCTTACACTGGCTAAAAGATATATATTATAGCATATGCATTTTATGTTTCTATATTTGTATAAATGCATATATAAATATATATCTATGTGTAGATATATATCTTTTTATATTTATAGGCATACCTGAAATATTTTAGATAATATCAATATCAATCACTATTAAAATGACAAAAATATGGGACACACAATTTTTAATACAAATTTTACTTTAAAGAAATATGATTCTAACTTCAAATTTTAAAATATTTGAAGTAATTCAAATTCACAGAACATGTAAAATTGCCAAGTAATTTTTTAAACTTTTAACTATATTTTATTTGGAATTTGGAATGATTTTTGTGAAGACTATTTTCATAGCATCTTAAGAAATTTCACTATTTCCTAAATCAAATATATTTCATAAAGGAAGGTGGAAAAATATTGCTTCGTTTACTTCTCTGTAAATGATTATCAGTGCTAGGTCAGGCATCACACCTACCAGGAACCTATTTGTAGATGGGGTGTAATTAATTACACTGATGAGCATATGAGTAATATGTCATTTTTAATGAGTGTTTAATGCCATACTCAAGTAGAAAAACAGGAGCATTTAAAGACATGAAGATGTATTCAAATTACTCACATTTACTGAACCTTATTTTTAGCCATATAAGCAGAATAATACAAAACCTCGGTTCATCGATATACTCTATGGACTGGATTCTACATGTTTTTATGTTCGAAAGTCTGGACTTCATTGCACTAGAATCAGCACATCTATGATGTAATATGGAGTATTAGAAGACAAACAAAATTATTGTTGCCAAGAAATATGCTCCACAATCTGCTAGCTCCTCAGTTGATCCATATTGTGGCCCATAATCTTGGCACTAGATAGGTTGGCTAGCTTGTCTGTGCAGGCATTATGCTCTCTAATATCTGAAAATCTAAATTCTCAGATATCATGCTGTAGCTGTACCATAATTGTTTCTTCACTCAGTGATTCAAGTGAAATTGTACTTTTCTGTACATGTATCTTAAGCATGTTTTAGTTCAGTAAACTTATGTAATAGGGAGTATGATCAAAATATATTATGTATATATGTGTGAAATTATCAAAAATAAACTTAAAAACATAAACATTACAGGAAGAAACTGCAAAGTTGTTGCCAAACAACAGTTTGGTCTTTGCTTCTAAATAAGTTAACTATCTCTTCTCTAGATGGTCCTTAACTCTATAGTTTTATAGTTCTGAAATAGACAAAAAGAGCTTTACTTTGTTATAAAGATCTATTGTTTGTAAATTTTCTTTCATTCCTTTTTCTTCTTCATAATAGTTTAAGCTAATGGCAAGAAAGTGGGCTTCTGTACCTTAATGCATGTGACATTTTTCTTGTATGAAACATTTTTTTTTTCTTAAGATCCAGCCTTATTTAGTGTATAGGTCTTCTATGGCTAGAGGAAAAAATATGACAAGCTGAATGTTCTGCATAATAGAAATCCATTGTTGCTGTGTTCTGGAGCTTATAAAAATCTTAACTTTGATATTGGCAAGCTAATGTCCTCTTGTTAATGGGCAGATTATTTGATCATTCTTAGTTCTGGAGAATGCATTAATCCTTAGTGTTGGTATACTATATCAATTTTAGTTTCTTGGAATCAATTTGGCTATCTTCCATATGATTATGCTGTTTCTACCTGAGAGGACATCAGTCACACTGATGGCACTTCATAAGAGTCTCATTTCAACAAGATTGCATTGATAAAGTCCTGAGTTTCAATTTGGCCATATTTGTGTATGGACTTATTTGTGTGGGACATGGGACTAAGATCTTTTAGGAAGACCATTCAGCTCTTCACATGTAGTAGCTAGTGTAAAGCCCCACTGTGTTAGGTTTTACTATTTTGGCACAGCAGTGGATCTTCTTAATCTAACATTTGTTTCTCTCCTCAATGAATTTCTTGTTTGGAGAACAATGTAAAAAGCCTTCATCTATCTTTGCTATGACATCATACTTTAAACCCAGCACTTATAGTGCTGCCATCCTTGAGTGGACTTCATTGCAATGCACTTGTATTTATTATTATTATTTTCATTCATACTAAGCTAAAAGTTTTACCAACTTGGAGACAGGTTATAGTTAAAGAAGTTGTGTAACATGCCTAATTTTTTACACTTTAAATGTAACATCTAAACAATGGCCAGTTGCCATGACTTAGTTTTTTGAGGTGGATGTCACAATGCCAGAAGCTTCAGTGGTTGGCAGATCTGGAGAAATGAGTTAAGAAATAGCTGGTATATGGACAAGAAAGTGTCCTCACCTAAAAGTTCCAACAAGGAACCTCTAGTATGACGAAATTTGTGTTCTGACACTTTTATTGTATTCTTAGGGTTAAATTGGTACTTCTGGCTTTCTTTGTTTTGTTTTCTTTTCTTTTTCTTTTCCTTAGGCAAGATGGTGAGTTTATGGTAAAATTTAAGTATAAGCTCAGCCTTATTTTAAAGATAAACTCAGTTCCAATCTTTCTTTTGTAGAAATGAGCTATTTATTGCCTAATGAATTTAGGAAGAAATATATATTTAAAGGACTACAGAAATTACCTTATGCAGAGAGGAGCTGCAGCATTCATTAACACACACACACACACACACACACACACACACACACTATTGTGAAAGAGAAACAGCAAGCTTATTCTGCTGAGTTTGTTGGAATTTTTCTGTGATTGGAGGTCACAGTTCTGGAATTTTTCTCGTGTTTTTCTATAATACTATACCAGTTAAAGATAGGAGACACTCCTCCTCTTCATATATTCTATTGTCAACCTGGAAAATTTTCAATACCCACTGATGTCAGGCATATGACATTTATATATTTAAACATTTAGAATTTGTAAATTCGTAATGGAAATGATGTTGAATAAGGTTGTTCACACAAAGACTTGCATAATCTTCAGTGCTGGGTAACTTGAAGTAGAGCTCTGGTTTTACCTGTTATGAGCAGAGAGATCTGAATATATCAACTGACATTGTCTTAGTCACATTTCTATTGCTGTACTAAGACATCATGATCAAAGCAATGTAGAAAAGAAAACATCTAAATTTTGGCAAAAATTTCCAGAAGGCAAGCCCATAATCGTCATAACAGAAAGCATGAGAGAAGAGATCGGGCAGCGCAGCATAGAGGCAAGAAGGTAGGCATGGAGCTAGGCCATTAGTAGACTTCTTAAAGTTCGATCTACTCAATACAGAAAGGGAGCTTTTAAGTAAAAATGGAATGGACTTTTGAACTTCAAAACTACACCCAATGATATGATCAATATAAGAAATCTTTATCTTCTTCCCAAACAGTTCCACCGACTACATAAAGTATTAAAACATAAGAGCCTATGGTGGTCATTGTCACCAAAACTACTCCAGATAGCATAGTAAAAGTATCTACTGTATAAAAGAAACATGGATTGGGTCAAATAGGGTGCAGAGTATGCAGCCACCCCCATGGTCCAAATGCTACCAAAAGGCGATGGACTTGAGCAAAACCATCCAGGATCTAAAAATGGAAGTAGAAACAATAAAGAAAACCCAAAGGGAGATAACTCTGGAGATAGAAACCCTAGGAAAGAAATCAGGAATGATAGATGCAAGCATCAGCAACAGAATGCAAGAGATGGAAGATGCAGGTACAGAAGATTCCATAGTGAACATGGACACAACAAAGAAAATGCAAAATGCAAAAAGATCTTAACTCAAAACATCCAGGAAATCCAGGGCACAATGAGAAGACCAAACCTACAGATAATAGGAGTAGATGAGAATGAAGATTATCAATTTAAAGGGCCAGTAAATATCTTCAACAAAATTATAAAAGAAAACTTCCCATACATAAAGAAAGAGATGCTCATGAACATTCAATAAGTCTACAGAACCCCAAATAGACTGTATCAGAATAGAAATTCCTCCTGACACATAATAATTAGAACAACAAATGCACTAAGTAAAGACAGAATATTAAAAGCAGTAAGGGGAAAAGGTCAAGTAACATACAAAAGCAGGCTAATTAGAATTAATCCAAACTTCTCATCAGAGACTATGAATACAAGAAGATCCTAGACAGATGTTATACAGACGCTAAGAGAACACAAATGCCAGCCCAGGCTACTATACCCAGCTAAACTCTCAATTACCATACATGAAGAAACTAAAGTATTCCATGACAAAACCAAATTAACAAATATTTTTCAACGAATCCAGCCCTTCAAAAGAAAAAAACGGAAAAACACCAGTACAAGGACAGAAATCATGCCCTAGAAAAAGCAAGAAGGTAATACTTCAAGAAACCTAAAAGAAGACAGCCACAAGAACAGGATGTCAACCCTAACAACAAAACTGACAGGAAGCAACACTTACTTTTCCTTAATAGCTCTTAATATCAATGGACTCAATTCCCCAATAAAAAGGCATAGACTAACAGATTGGCTCCACAAACAGGACCCAACATTTTGCTCCTTACAGGAAACTCATCTCAGGGAAAAAAACAGACACTACATCAAAACGAAAGGCTGGAAAACAAGTTTTCCAAACAAATGGTTTGAAGAAACAAGCTGCAGTAGCCATTCTATTATTGAATAAANTCGACTTCCAACCCAAAGTTATCAAAAAAGACAAGGAGGGGCACTTCATACTCATCAAAGATAAAATCTTCCAAGATGAATTCTCAATCCTGAATATCCATGCTCCAAATGCAAGGGCAGCCACATTCATTAAAGAAACTTTAATAAGCTTAAAGCACATGTTGCTCCTCACACAATAATAGTGGGAGACTTCAACACCCCACTCTCATCAATGGACAAATCCTGGAAACAGAAACTAAACAGAGACACAGTGAAACTAACAGAAGTTATGAAACAAATGGATTTAACAGATACCTACAGAACATTTTATCCTAAAACAAAAGGATATAACTTCTTCTCAGCACTTCATGGTACCTTCTCCAAAATTGATCTCTGCTTGTGGACGTTGTACATCGTGGTGCGCACTAGGCTCCGCACCACGATGTACAACGTCCACAAGCAGAAATCAGGAGCTGGTTCTTTGAGAAAACCAACAAGATAGATAAACCCTTAGCCAAATTCACTAGAGGGCACAGGGACAGCGTCCTAATTAACAAAGTCAGAAACGAAAAGGGAAACATAACAACAGATCCTGAGGAAATCCAAAGCATCGTCAGTTCCTTCTATAGAAGGCTACACTCACCAAAACTGGAAAACCTGGATGAAGTGGACAAATTTCTAGACAGATACCAGATACCAAAGTTAAATCAGGATCAGATTAATGACCTAAACAGTCCTATATCACCTAAAGAAATAGAAGCTGTCATTAATAGTCTCCCAACCAAAAAAAAAAAAAAAAGCCCAGGACCAGATGGGTTTAGTACAGAATTCTGACCTTCAAAGAAGACCTAATTCCAGTTCTTCTCAAACTATTCCACCAAATAGAAACAGAAGGTATTCTACCCAATTCATTTTACAAAGCCACATTACTCTGATACCTAAACCACTTAAAGACACAACAAATATAGAGAAATTCAGACCAATTTCCCTTATGAATATCAATGCAAAAATACTCAATAAAATTCTTGCAAACCAAATCCAAGACCACTTCAAAACAATCATCCATCATGACCAAGGAGGCTATTCAACTGAAGGGATTTAATATCTGACATGGTAAAGCTTTCCAAGTAAACATAGCTGCCAAGACAAAGGCCACAGGTAGGAATAGGTAGGAATATAGTACTATTACTTTTACTAAATAGACAAAGTATTCAATTGCCTTCTAAATACTTATCTGTATACACATTGATCAATATAGCTCTCAGCCATCAACAGAGAACTTTCCAACTATCCCTAGTGGTCCACAGTTTATAAAGGAGATGCAAAAACATGTGCAGAAAATAAGTGATTGTAGAGTGCTCAGACCGAAAACAGTATATTACTATAACATAGAGATGGCTCCTCCCTCCAAGGGTCAGGGAACAACACAGAGGGGATAGAAAGTCTGTGAACCAAAACTTGGAATGGAAGAATGTTGAACACTGTCTTTTGGTCATTTTGTGTCCAATACACTCATGAACTCACTGCAGCTAAAGATATGTGCACAAGATTGATACCTCAGCATTTTTTCATGAACATCCCTACTACCCAAGTTTCTTTTGATAGTTAATTGTTGCAGAGGAAAGGATTTTACTTTATGTGGAGTGAAGACAGAGGAGCTAGCCATGCTGCAGAAAATTATCTCCCAATCATGCTCCTGAGATATTCCTATTTAAGCTCAGTGGGTCAAACATAGAAAAATGGCATGAAAGGAATGAAAAGAAGAAAACAATGTTTTCCAGGGGAATGGAGAGCGGAGCCAGGTAATAAAGATAAGAAGGACAGAATTATATTACATACATGTATAAAATATTTAAAAAGATAAAACAGTACATTTGTGTTTACTAGGGTTTGGAGATCCAGGGCCCTTTGTTCTTAGGGGCTTCAGCAGGAGCAAGGTAGACCAAACCAGGAAGCAACTTCTTACCACACAATAAAGCAATCAATACCTTGACCTTGGCTTTTCTAAACCACAGAACCATGAGAATTGTTTACCGTCTAAGCCACAGGATCTAAGGCATTTCTGTAATGATGGCCTACCTCATCTAAGACATACTGCATGGAATCATAAATTTATTTTGTAAATTAATATTCTTTTTTAACTTATTTTATTAGATATTTTCTTCATTTAAATTAATATTCTTAGAGAGTTCAGCTGGAGCACCGACCTAAGAATGGAGTAATGTCAGAGCATGGAGTTAGTGATTCGGAAGATGCCTTGGCATTCCGGAGATGTCTCTGACTCTAGAGAGTTTGAGTAAACTGTTGTTGTTTTCCTGTGTGCCAAGAGTGGGTATCAAGCTGGCATGAATTGCTTACAAGTTATTTTTTTTAATATTCCAAATTTAAACTATAATAGTTTTTTTGTGAAAAGCCCAATTTTCTTCTAATGAAAATTAAATTAAATAATTGTATTTGAACATCTGATTAAACTATTTTAACTGAAATATAAGATTTTTTTTTCTAATAAAAATTAAATTAACTAATTAGATTTCAACATCGTATTAAACTAGTTTAACTAAAATACAAGATTGAGCATTCAATATTGTTTCATCTTTCAATAGAATTTTTAAAAAATAAATATCAAGAATATTTACTGAATAGAACTTATGTATGGAGATATATTTCACAAGATAGAACACAATATAATAAAATTAATAAATAGATTATTCTGTCCCTCATTATATTCTTTTCTAATAATTATTCATCTGTCAATAAGGTTAAGGCACATTCTAACTTATTTCAACATAAAACAAACACATAAAATGTTCCCCTAAGCTGGAAGTAGTGACACACGCCTATAGTCCAAGTGTTCTAAAGACTGAGGCAAGAAGATTGAATGGAAGGTCAACTTAGGCTACATTGAGACCCTACCTATTTTACCTGCCCCTGATTCCTGCCGTAAGAATGAATATGATCTCAATCATACAAGACATATCATTTACTTCCTGGCTTCTTTAGTAACCTATGATTTTCAGTATTTAAATTATTGAGTAACCTCAGTAACCTCAGCATTAAACTTGTCATCAGTCATTTGTATTTTAACAGTGTTGAGAGCTGGATCATGATATCCCTTCTAGTTGTAAGTGTGCTTGCTTGTGAATGGGCATGCACACGTGAATGTCCACATGCTCATTAACAAACAACATGATTGAACAAACAAAATTTTCGACTGAGATTTAGGGAAGCTTTTAGCATTTGTGTTCATTCACGTTATTCTGAATGTTAACTCTGAGGTTTCTACAAGAGGGATAGATGATTATTATTTATGGCAATAACTGTGTCCATGAAGAGTGGACTGTTCTTGACCTCCTCAGCAGCAATGCAAGAGGGTCACATGAGTAGGACTATTTGGGTTACAGGAAGAATTTTCTTACATAAAAGTGGAGAAGCAAACATTTGAAACCTAAGAGGACTTAAACATTCTCCCAATTACTTCTCTCCAACACTGGGAACAGGAAGGATGTAATCTCCCTAATGTGAGGAAATTCTCTCATGTAGGGATGGAGTGGGAAGGGGTTGAAAATATCTGGGATTTTTATTTTAGAATAACTTAATATTTATATTAGAGAAGCAATAATTTTGTTAGTTTGGCATGTCATCATGTCCCTAGTTCTGGCAATTTAATCACTCTGGTGTTCACACTGTCGATACTGTCACCTAAAAGTTTTCCCATTAGCTTAAGATGTAATTTTCCTTGCTCACCCCCCCCCCCAAAAAAAAAAAAAAAAACTTTCCATGTATCTCTGTGCCATCTGTCTCCTGGCTGCTGGAATTTCTCTTGTGATTCCTCTCTTGCTCAGAAGGACTCAGAGAGGAACTTCATGTGTTTAAGATGTAGCTTGTGTCTTCTGCCTCATTTTTCCATTTGTTAGCCATATTGATTTCATGATGTAGGCTCCCAGCTTTTCTCTGCTGACTTCTGCTTTACTCAGTCTTTCAACTGCTATGGCAGATTTCATGGCAACCACTGGTTGCAGCCCTAACTGGTTTATGTTATAGAATCTTAAACTTCTGTCTTGTGTCACACTATGACTGGCTCTTGGTAAATTCCACGTACACTATGACTGGCTCTTGGTAAATTCCACGTGATGTTTTCTTACATATATTAAGCACAGTTCTTTGAAAACTGGAATTCTGTATGGCCTGTTTTAACTTGGTGTTTCTTGGTAATTTTATTTATTTTTTTTACTGTATGCTACAAATTACGCATATATATTTTAAGTGTTCTTTATGATGGTTACTTTTTCATAGATAATTTAATTTTGCCATTCCAGGAGTTAGTTTAAGGAAAAGATACTTTACATCTTAGTCTAGTCACAGGCAAAATTGACTGAATCCTGGGATATTGTTTGATTCTTTATACTGTACTCCTTGGAAAGAACTCCTCTGTGTTGGCATCTGAGAGTGTGGACTTGAAAGAGATTCTGTCTGTTCAGAAACAACAACAACAACAACAACAACAACAACAAAACCTAAATTCATTTTCTGTTGTTTTTGCTTTGTTTTCCTGGCTTTCTGGAGTGTTGTTCACATTCTCCGATTCCAGGTATCATGCCAATTCATAAGCCACAGAATGAAAACACACCACAGGGCAGCTTTGCTTCCATGCATTTTCTACCTTCTCAGTGACCTTGGTTCCACATATCCATGCTGTCAGAGTCATTCCCTGATCCTTCCACATTTACCTTGTATCTAAAACACCATGACTCTAAGAGTCTAGGAGATGGGGTATTATGTTTACTCTGTTATTTCTAATACCTAGTAAACCACATACACAGCAGAAACCTTTGCATTAGTGAGATTGCTCTTCTCTGATAGTAAAACACCTGAGGGAAACAACTCAAGGGAGAAAAGGATTATCTTGGCTTCGGTTATAAGAAGTTTCAGTCAATCTTAGACAGTAAAGTGCTTCTGGTACTATAGTATGGAAGGACTTCATGTAACCAAGAGCATGTGGAGCAGAGTCATTCAGTTCATGCCTGGCCAGATGAGAGTGAAAGTAGAAGCAAGACACCGTAAAGGGCTCATTCCAGAGATTGCCTTCCTCAAGGTGTGCCCCATATTCTCAACTTGAACATCATCTCAAAACAATAACCACAACTTGGAATAAGTTAGAGCACATGAGCCTGTGGGAATATCTCATCTTTAAGGTGTAATGATTTTTAAAACACACCCAAGAACTGGCATAAACATGAAGCACTCAAAATTTTCCTTGGGATCACCTAAGTAGCGCGATAGTCGAACACTATACAATTGTTGTTGCTGAGGTAAGCAAAGTTCTGGAAAGTTTGCTAAAACTTAAATTCAAATACCCCTACATTTGTACAAATGCTATTTATTTTCTTTGCATCAGTAGTTTTAGCAATCCAAGCATCATATCATATAAATAAAGTAAATAAAGCATGTAAATAAAGTAAAATATATAGAATGGTATTAAATAGTAAAGCAATAAAACCAAACCAAAACAAAAAATATATACAAAAAAGGAAAACTAAAACCAAAATAGTGTCTTTGCTATATATATAAAAATGCTATGTGAAAGTTCCAGGGTGTAAAACTGAATTAAAAAGTAGTTGATAAATAAAGATAGCTGTTCATAAGTCCTGTAATGGAGACCTATGTCATTTAAATAATACTACAAATTAAATATTTTAGTAAGTCATATTTAAAACAATATTTTAAGATAATCTCTCAATAAATAAATAATCAAAAAAGAAAGTTGACCTAAATTTTTAAAAAAGATTACTTTATCCCTTAAATTAACTTCTCTTTGCCATGACTGACGTGATTTGACTTAATATATGATCAAAGAAAACAAAAATATGAGATGATTAACAAAATTAGTCAATGAAGAAAATGTATGGACATGTTGGGGTACTTTTCTAATGAAACTTAAAGTCATATATAGTAAACTTGTTCAGCAGATAAACGCTTGGGCTGGCCACACAACCAAATGACATGAGTTCATTCCCATGGCCCACAGAAAAGGGAGCCTGAGAAAACTAACTTTACATTCTGTCTTTTGAGATACATATGTCTAGAGTGTTGCAGGCATGTGGTAACGGGCGAGCACACACACACACACACACACACACACACACACAGAGTAATAAAAACATAAATATAAATTTAAAAGTTCAATTCAGAATGATATAGAGAGTCATGGAGCTACACAGTTCTTTTCAGCAACAAGACAATAGAAATAATTGTTAGAATAACATCACCAAATGGCCAAAGCAAAAACAAAATCATCATCAATAAGATTTTAGAAATAAAATTAATCTAACTTTGTTGCTATTGTTTGTTGTATTAACTAAATTTAGTGTCAAATTGTACTGGTTAATTTTGTGTCAAGTTGACACAAGCTGGAGTTATCACAGAGAAAGGAGTTTCAGCTGGGGAAATGCCTCCATGAGATCCAGCTGTAAGGCATTTTCTCAATCAGTGATCAAGGTGGGAGTTCCACTTGTTGGTGGTGCCATCTCTGGGCTGGTAGTCTTGGTTCTATAAAAGAGCAGACTGAGCAAGCCAGGGGAGGCAAGTCAGTAAAGAACATCCCTCCATGGCTTCTCCATCAGCTCCTGCTTTCTGACCTGCTTGAGTTCCAGTCCTGACTTCCTTGGTGATGAATGGCAATGTGGAAATGTAAGCCGGAATAAACCCGTTCCTCCCCAACTTGCTTCTTGGTCATGATGTTTTGTCCAGGAATAGAAACCTGGACTAAGACACAGATGTATTATTATCATACTTAAAATTTCTAACCAAGTGCATTATAGCGATATAATTGAATTGAATTCTCTATTTACAGGCCAGTGTGTGGTTTACCTTGTGTTTACTGTGTTTCCTTATTTAATACTGTGATACCATTATATCCTAGATATTCAATAGGTAAGGTAGCTCACAAGAATGTACTGATCACTATACCTGGTGTGTATTAAACATCCAAGATACACCATTTCTTGTGTAAGTTTTATCTTAAATTAACAATTTAAAGTTTTATTTTGCATATTGTACATTTTTATATTTCAGTGTTCATTTTGTAATAAATGATAATGAGGTTTTTAAGTGAAAATGTTGTGTACAATTCTGCATAAGTTACATTCACTTTAGCACTATATGTATGTGTATTTCAGAGAGAGAGAGAGAGAGAGAGAGAGAGAGATCTCAGAAGACACCCCCTTTTTGTTTTTCAGGAACCATCAACCTTGGTTTTCAGGGCAGCATCTCTCATTGGGACCTTGCTTTTTAGGTAAGTTCCCTGGGCAGCAAGGTCTCATGATCTGCCTATCTGTATTCCATAGCACTAGGACCATAGCTTCAGAATGACACCATACGGTTAACTTTTATATAGCTCTGGGGATCAAAGTGACACAGGAGTTGCAAGCAGTTCCTGCCTTGCTGTCTGCCCAACTCTTTGAAATGTTAAGTGTTATTGAAAATTTTGTCTGTAAATGAGATATTGTCTGGAGGAAGAAAATTATAATAGCTTCTTTGGCCAAAACCTATACTGTATCATATTTATGATTCAGTGTCTAGGTCTCTTGATATGTTAGGGCAGATGGTGACCTTAGCTTGTCTTGCAGAGCTTCAAGGAACCTATAGCTCACAATATCTTAAGCATAAACACAAGAAATGAATGCCATTCAAAATTATATCTCTAACAGAGAAACATACAGAGCTCAGTACAAAATCTTGTCCATTGACAGAAACAATCTCATTATCAGAGTACCATAATTATCTGAAATCTACATGATGAGAACAGGCCTGCCATCCCCAATGTTAAAAAATGTATTTTTGAAATATGGAGATTTATTTTCCTAACAGGATTTAGAAATAGTTTTGCTTATTCAACTTACCTCCCCAAGCCCCTCAACATGGTACAGGATGTTGGTCTTCACCCACGGGCTTCTTAGGGACTGATCCTCTTTTTGATGGCAGGCAACTTCAACAGCCAAGTTCTAAGATTTTCCTAGACACCAGAAAAAACCTCTTTTCTCTTTCTTTCCTTTTCTCCAACTTTTATTAGATATTTTCTTCATTTACATTTCAAATGCTATTCTGAAAGTCCCCTATACCCTCCCCCCTGCATAGTTCCCCTACCCATCCATTCATACTTCTTGGCCCTGGCATTCCCCTGTACTGGGATATATAAAATTTGCAAGACCAAGGGGCCTCTCTTCCCAATGATGACCAACTAGGCCATCTTCTACTACATATGCAGCTAGAGACAAGAGCTCTGGGGGGTAATGGTTAGTTCATATTGTTGTTCCACCTATAGGGTTGCAGACCCCTTCAGTTCCTTGGGTACTTTCTCTAGGTCCTCCATTGGGGGCCCTGTGTTCCATCCAATAGCTGACTGTGAGCATCTACTTCTGTATTTACCAGGCACTGGCATAGCCTCTCACATGAGATATCTTTATCAGGGTTCTTTCAGCAAAATCTTGCTGGCATATGCAATAGTGTCTGCTTTTGGTGGCTCATTATGGGATGGATCCCTGTGTGGGGCTGTCTCTGGATGGTCCATCCTTTCGTCTTAGCTCCAATCTTTTTCTCTGTAACTTTTTCCATGGGTATTTTGATTCCCATTCTAAGGAGGGACGAAGTATCCAAACTTTGGTTTTCCTTCTTCTTGAGTTTCATGTGTTTTACAAATTGTATCTTGGGCATTCTAAGTTTCTGGGCTAATATGCACTTAACATTGAGTGCATATCATGTGAGTTCTTTTGTGACTGGGTTACTTCACTCAGGATGATACCTTCCAGATACATCCATTTGCCTAGGAGTTTCATAAATTCATTGTTTTTAATAACTGAGTAGTTCTCTCATTCTTGATAATAAGAGTTGATGCTTTGAGATGTGATGATTTACAAACTGCTACTTCATAGCAAATATAAGTATCTTTTTAAGAGCCAGAATTTGTGCATAGATAGATAGATATATAGACAGACAGATAGATAGATAGATAGATAGATAGATAGATAGATAGATAGATAGATAGATAGATAGATACAGAGGGCCGTGTAGAAACCTGGACTCTTAGTGGTTGTGTTTCCTGCTTTAGAGGAATTAAATGCTTTAATGAATGAAAATCTCCTTTAGTAATCCTAAAATCAGTTTGAATTTGTTCTCAGTGAGGAATGAGAACTAGGTAACAGAAATATGAGAAATATTTAATATGTTTTAGCTTTCAAAGCTGCATGGACAGAACATGGACAGAAGTAAAGCTAATTTTCACATTAGATCATATCCCATGTTCTTTTCCAGTTGGTATTGATCACTTAACTTCTGTAATAACCAGTGGGAGAAATAAGCCAGAAAGTCTGCTTTGCTTTTGTATGCATTCTTAATTGCTTATCTTCAAAGTGGGACCAGTGAAGTGACCATTACTACCTTTTTTGTTTTGTTTTGTTTTTTGAGACAGGGTTTCTCTATATAGCCCTGGCTGTCCTGGAACTCACTTTGTAGACCAGGCTGACCTCGAACTCAGAAATCTTCCTGCCTCTGCCTCCCAAGTACTGGGATTAAATGCGTGTGCTACCACGCCCGGTGACCATTACTTTTTATTGCATACTAGAAGTAGGACTCCTTCATTCTAGTATCCTCTGTAGAGGAAATTATACCCAGGGGTCGTCCAACCTCTCAGAGGAGAAGGGGAGAAGGTCTGGAGAAGGGCTGGGGAGACTGGCAGAAGGGGGAGCAGTTAGGATATAAAGTGAATAAACAAATTAATGAATGAAAAAAAGAGGTGTGATTCCTTCTGCCAGCTTGTGAAACACAACTGTCCTACTTTATTTGATCAAGGTATTTCATCTTGGCAAAGGAGAAGCCAGACTCTCCCTGAGCAGCCTAGCATTTGCAAAACACTAAATGTTACTTGATAATGCTTATTTTCTAATAGTGTCTGCACATGTAAGTGGACTTTTTAATCATCCTATAATAAACTATGATTTGCCATCCTAGAATAGAGTTTATGGGTAAACTGAGAATGATGGCATCTGCAGAAGAGACCAGCTGCTATGTGTGATAGGGGTTAGAAGGAGAGAGAACGAGGGAGGGGAGGAGAGAGAGAGAGAGAGAGAGAGAGAGAGAGAGAGAGAGAGAGAGAGAGAGAGAGAGAGATCTGGTCTTTCTACACCATAATTTGCATCCTTTTGGGTCTCAGGAAGTACACATATGTTGAAATGAGCTCAACCTAGACTATAGAAGGATTATCTCATTAGATAAAAGTCAAAATTACTTGAAACTTGTGGAACAGGTTCTTGTCTGTGAAACAAAGTAACTTTCCTCGCCTCTGGCAGAAGGAACTTAGGCATTTTGGTTGAAATATGCTTGTGGTTACACACAAAAGCCCCTGGTGGCCTCCGTGATCCTACAATACATATTCACAAGTGCTAGTTTTAAAGACCTCTTCCTGTTCAATCTCACTTCCTCTCCAACCCTAAAGTCCTTCTTCAGCTCACTGTCAGTCCTTCAGATACTCATTGTTTTGTTTATTTGTTTGTTTGTTTGTCTTTAAAGTTTTTATTAGATCTTTGAGAATTTCCCATCACACTTGACCTATTCTCTAACACCCACTCTCCAACCTTGCACACTCCCTTCAACAGAAAAAATACATCCCATTGTGGAAGTTGAAATGTATGAGTGTGTTAAAGTGTGTCCACTATAGACCCTTTTGTCCACACCTCTTTGCTTACAAATGTACATTGGAATGAGTCCTTTGGTCTGCTATGAGGCCTCTGTCTTCTGCTACTCTATCAATATTGGAACCTCTCTGGGACATCTCTTGGATATCCTGCTCTTGCCCTCTGTCGTGGAGATACTCTAAATTTGTGTCTGTAGGACTCCCCTCTTCAGAACTCTAGAAGTTCATATTCATAGATAGTGTAGATGCTGGGGTGAGCCAATTCAAAGCCCTGAATCTGAATCTGGATATTAGAAATATCAGAACTGCTCAGTCCCCCATCCCTACCCCTCTCTCCCACTCTCATGCCCTGGGACCAGCTCATAGGCAACCCCACAAGAAGAGTCAGCTCTGCCCTGCTGTCAAGGTCAGGTGCAGGGCATGCTCTCCCCAAGCTTTGCAGTAGGTAAGGAACATGGCCAGTTTTCCCATGTTCATGACTCTGGGACCAGCTCTTGATCTTGACATAGGTGGCAAGGAATGAAGGAGAGGAGGGCATTTATCCCTGTTTTGGCTACTACACAGCAGACAAGAGGCAAGGAAAGCTCTCCTGAAACCACCACATCCTGGGATAACCTACTATTCTCACAATTGTTGCTTTTGCTATTCTCTGGGGTCCTCTGTTGTTTTCCCACCTCTAGCAGAAGTCTCTAGCCATTTCCAGTCAGCTTCATTTTCTTTCTGCTCTAGACTCTTCCATATGCTTCTGAAAATCTTCTCTCTCTAATCCACAACCCTTTTTGCTAACATATCAGCAATTTTCTCAGTTTCTTAATGTGCCCTCTGCATACAGGTCCTGGGAATTGAACTTGGGTCATCAGAATCGTGTACAAGCACATTTATCCCCTGAGCCATCTCATTGTTAGATTAGTCATATAATCTTTTTTAGTGCATGTACCCTATCACATAATTCATCTGTATATAATCATAGATATACCCAATTATGTATAATCCTAAAATGGTTAAGATTTTTCCCAAAAATTCACTTGGGGACAAGATTTGACTTATGTGGCATATACCCCCTAAACAGTTCAGGTCTCAACCGTGACTCAATGTGATTGGGCGGTAAACTTAACTGAAGATGCTCATGAGTGTACCTGCTCCCCAAAGTGCATTCCTGTTTGTTTATGTACTAGATCATCAAATAAAACCCTCAAGCAACTTTTGCTCAAAAGCAGAATGGCTTTGCATAAGACCCCTGTGCACTCCTAAGTTGCTGTCGTAAATCTTCCTGTGCAGTTTGTACAGTTTCCTTCTGAGGTCCCAGGTCTCTTGTTTCTAGGCTTCATTGAAGCAGAATGTCACAGCAGGGTGCATATGGCAGAGCAAAGGTGTTCTTAATTGTCACTTCCCACTTTATAGAAGAAGAGTCTGAAGATCTTGATATCGAATAACTTGTCCTATTTCTATTATTGTACAGTCAACTCAAGTTGGTCTGAGGACAATTCTGGGAAGAAAACTCCATCAGAACATAGAACTCTGAATTATTTATTCAGGATTACAATCTGCCAAATATTGCTTTCTTTTCGAGTTGTTGATCCTTTAAAGGTATGCTGTCAACATTCAACATTATATTGAATGTGCATGTATGGGAGAGGGAGGTGAGTATGAGTATGTGAATACATGTGTGCATACACACACAGAGACACAGACAGATACGTATGTGTGTGTCTGTCTGTATATGTGTGAGTATGTGTGTGCTGATTGATACACAAGCTCACATGTTCTTCTACATGTATAGATCATATGCTACCCTTGAATATCTTTTCCTCACACCTAATCCATCTTCATTACATATGTATTTTCTTTTTTCTTATTTTTAATTAATTTATATTTTTTTATTTATATGAGTACACCGTAGCTGTTTTCAGATAGAGTGCATCAGATCCCATTACAGAAGGTTGTAAGTCAGCCACCATGTGGTTCCTGGGAATTGAACAGAGAACCTCTTGAAGAGCAGTCAGTGTTCTTAACCTCTGAGCCATCTCTCCCGCCCCACATATATATTTTTTTAAAGGGCTAGAAGCTCACCATGAAGACAAGCTTGAATGACCAGAGTGTCCCAATGATCTCCCTGCCTCCACATCTCCAGTGTTAAGATTATACGCATGCCAGCGGGCAGTGGTGGCACATGCCTTTAATCTCAGCACATGGGAAGCAGAAGCAGGTGGATTTCTGAGTTCAAGTCAGCCTGGTCTACAGAGTGAGTTCCAGGACAGCCAGGGGTACACAGAGAAACCCTGTCTTGAAAACAAAAACAAAACAAAGCAAAACAAAACAAACAAACAAAAAATTATACACATGCCCAGAATTTTTTACACAGGTTGTGAAGTTCAAATTTAGGTGCCTCTCTCTTCAACCTTTTTCATTTTTTAACTTTATTTTATAGAGGCAAGAATACTTTCTATGAGCTCTAATTTGTTATATCTCAGCGTATAATACAGACTAGTAAATTGTAAGCAAAATATTAGACACCAGATTTCTAGAACGAAATACTCAGTGGCCAGCAATTAACTTCCTTTCCTTGTGGTCCAGGATAACATTTTTTGGTTTCTGTTTTTATAAATTGACACTTCTAGATTCATCCTATAAATGGACTGTTCAATTTTGTTCTCTTATGATTGATTTCTCTTACCACAATGCTCTGCTATAACATCCATGTTGATAACAAAGTTATCAGTTTTAATAATATTCCATAAGATTTGGCTGCAACAAATTTTCTTTCTCTCCTTATGTCTTAATAGCCATATCAGTGCCTTCTGCTGCTGGCCTGCTGTAAAAAGTATGGCAGTGAGTGTGGAAGTGGTAATATCTCATCAACATTTTAATTAAATTTCTTCTGCCTAAATACTAAATAGAATTAGTATATTTAATATAATATTTACTTTTGTTGACTTTTTTTTATTTTTCCACATTAGCTTCATTGTTTTGCATTCTTGTCCCATCATGAAACTCTCCACTTTATAATACATATTTTTTATGATATTATTGTGAAGATTTCTCATTATGGTTTCCTTCTTCCATTACTTTTATTACATGAAGCACCTCTTCAGATACCCTTTGATCAATCTTATGTCTTCCTTGTGTAAATGTCTATTTAAGCTGTTGGTTAATTTTTAACCAAATTTGTCTTTACAGTTTTCACTATTTGAGTCCCGAGAATTGCTTATATACTTTTTAAATACTTTGTAAGTATCTTCCATCCCTTTGGTGATCTTTGACTATGTGAATTTCTTTGGTGGAAGAAAGAAAAGAATAAAGTAAGAAATCTGCATGCATTGCTGTCTTACCCAGGAATGCAGATTTAGAAAAAATTAGAGAGATTTCAATGGCTATATTGTAACCAGGAGACTCCCAGAGCTTCTTTTTTACCTCCTCCCCTTCCATTGTCTCCATTCTATTTTTCATAGTATTCCCTTATATTTAGAGAGGGGTATAAGTCTCCTATTTAGGACTGAATGCTC
This sequence comes from Mus pahari, assembly GCF_900095145.1. Taxonomy (NCBI): domain Eukaryota; kingdom Metazoa; phylum Chordata; class Mammalia; order Rodentia; family Muridae; genus Mus; species Mus pahari. The sequence continues at coordinate 75,145,906 of NC_034597.1, forward strand.
AGTTGTCATTTACTCTCAGCACTTTGAGTAGCATTAGTCTTTCAATTTCTGACCATTTACTACAAAGAGAAACTTTACTGATTGAGGCCGAGCATGTTGTTTATCTATGAGTATGAGCATTAATATTCAGAAGCCATATCAATTTAGCTGATAAACAGTGCTAAGTTGCCTTTAGAGTCTAATATCTCCTCAGCTAATTGGATTCAGAGTAGTTGGTATGAACTACCTTTTGTGGACTAGGCTTCAAATCCAATCATAGAGCTGATTGTTAACCCCATAATAGTCATACCATTATTGTACCTTTGGGCCTGGATGTCATGGAAGGTTGATATTACAATTCATTGACTTCAGAGCTAGTTAAACACCACTGATGCTGCGTAGCATCTCTGCACAACGGAAGATAAACAGCAGGGAGGAGGCTTCTAGATCAGTTCCAACTTTATTTCTCTCTCTATTCCAGATAGTATATAGTATGTATTCAACAACAAGCTCATAGAAACTAGGTTGTAGCATTTAGTAGTGTGGGCACCTGAGAGGAATGAAGATCACGTCTTGTTTCTGAAGGCTGCTAGGGCCCCAGTGACCAAAATCTTAAAAGGACAAATCCTACACTTGAGGCTAGAATTTTGTTTAATAGCCTGTAACTTTTAAGAAAAGTATTGTTTAGCCATATTTGATATCTTTTTCTCTAACTCTTGTTTTTGCATTTATATATATTTTTATTGGTTCAAAAAGTTGTAGGTTTCCACACATCTTTTTCACACACTCTTAGGTCACACGGAGCTTGTAGTTGGATGTTCTTGGCTTGCACACAAGTAACAACAACAATCAAGGATAAAGCAGAGCTTCAAAGCCATACCCTTTCATGCATAACTATTAGGTACAGATGGACCCTTTAAGAGAAGTGGTTATTTTCTGCAGTTATGTACCCTTTCACGAGCCAAGCAGACACCATGGATAGTTCTAAATCCGAGACCATGGGAGGGTCTGGGTAAATTCTAAGAAATAAATGGAATGGGGGTGATATAAAATAATGTCAAAGGACTTGCAAGGAAAACAGAGTTGACAGGAGTAGGAAGGAGTTAAGAGGCAGGAGGAGTGAGCATAATCATAATGTATTATATGCATGTGTGAAGTTGTCAAAGAACATAACTAATAAAAAGTTACAAAAATGAAAGTAAAAAGACAGAATCAAATCAGAACTTAAACTTAATTGTGGTGAATAATTCTCATTTTGTCAATAATAAATAATATAAAATAAATTCATATGTTTCAGGTTTCTATTTTCTAGAAACTCCATGTGAAATATTAACTGTTTATGGCACTGAAATATTGGTAAAGGATACCAGTATGTTATCCAGGTAATACAATGAATAAGGAAATAGCAATGCTTGACAGGCCCTGAGGGCAACATCTGCTTTTGTTTTATAAAGTACATTTTCTATGTGAAATTACTCTTGAAGAAGCTGCGGCATATTTTATTCAAGTGAATTCCATACATAATATATACTTGATGTCTGTCATCTAAGGCAGTGGGCCACCTGAAAGAAGCTTATTATGTCCACTGAACATAACTCCAAAATGGCAGGACCCAGTGATGGTTGACTTAAGAATTTAGACTGTCAGAGTGAACTGCTGACTCATTGATATTTGGTAGGATCTTTCATGTTAGTGATTTGCATTGATAATATCTTAATCTTCCTTTTTCTTAACTCTAATTTCTACTGTATGAATGTGGCTCCTTCTCTTCTTTCCGTAATGGACTCATATGTTAGAACTTAATGCCTGATGAAGTAGTGCTAAGGCATGAGGACTTTATTAAGTATTTAGACCAGAGAAGTTTGGATTATTTAGGCCATGTACAGATAGATTAAGTGGGCACCATTTGCTGAACAGAAAGCGGGCCTGACCTAAGTCTGATCAGTATGACCCAGTGAACTTGAAATCAGAGTCTCCAGAACAGTGAGAACCAAACGTCTATTGCTTAAACCCTGCCCAGTTTAGTAAAATTTGCTAAATCAGCCCAAGTGAACAGAAATACTAATAAATAAAACGCATCCCATCCATTTTTTTAAGTGGATGAGAAATGAAAACAAGATTCTACTTAATAGTTTAGGGCACATAATTTTGCATTACTGCAAGTGAAGAAAAAACAGGTAGGTTTATTTGATTATTCTCTTTAAAGTAGAAGACATAAGACAATAAAGGAAAAGAAAAAAGTTAATTAAAATGAGAAATTACGGGGTAAACTGAAGTGTTGTATTTATAGAAATATATAACTATGCTTGTATTGTGATGGAACAATTCTGTGTGTCTGTTGGGACAGATATGAAGATGAGTTTCATTTTGTATTTTTGTTTCTTAACACCAGGAGGTTCAAATCTGAATTGGTCCTTTCAGTAAATTGGAATGACCACAATCCTTTTAAAAACAACCTGTTATCCTTCTCAAAGATAGTTTGATTATTTAATTCCCTTCTGCAGAACGATTTCTGCTTTATCTCAGAAAACGTGAATGTCTAATTATCTACACATCTTGGCTCAAAGACTATTATAATTCTTTAAATTGAATTCTTATGCATAATATAGAGGTTAGAAAATTATTTTCAGCCTGAAAAAAGGTAAAAAGTCAATTTACTAACTTTAAAATCTTCCTTGATGTCTAAATATTTATATTGGCAAATTTATTCCATAGAAAGTATTTAATATTAACAATGTTTAATGGTTATGTAGAAATTTAGTCATGGCAACATGCTGAGACATTTAAGGTTATCTTATAGCACATTATTTTAGATAAAAGAGCATCTAGAACACAGTGTTATAAATCCCAGAAAAAATAAGCCAAATGAGAAAAACCTGTCAGCGGGAACTGCCATGATCTGTCTTCACAACAGATACAAATTACTGTTATCATATGTGTGTATGGCATCTATTACAATGTTTAAAATGGCTGCAATCAGCAATACTAACTCATTGGGAGTATATTAAGTCCAGTATACATAACATAGGATTAAACTTTGCAAGGGAAAACTCCAGGACAATGAACACCTAAAACATACACTGTTAAAATTCTTATCCAAGTGAGCCTACAGCAAACATAACTTTAATGAAGGAATAAATGTTGTTAGGACCAGTTTTCCATGGAGCAGCTAAATAAAATCAGAGCCCAAACTTGTAACTTAATGTGACAATTCTCTCGCATCTGTAGAGATATCACTAGTTTTAAGCTAAAGTGACATCATTGGCTGCTGTGCAAGCTAGTGTGTGTGTGTGTGTGTGTGTGTGTGTGTGTGTGTGTATGTGTGTGTTTGTTTGTGTGTGTGTGTGTATAAGAAATACAAATATTATAATATAAAATACTATCTCAGTGTAAATACTGAGATAATAATTTTTATTTTGGAAAAATTGATCAGATTACATGAAATTTGTGTCTTCTGATTTACTGACATTAACATTTATTAATTTTTGTCAAGAACCACCAAGAGCAGATAGGTAAAGAACATTCCCGAAGTTCCTTTCTTTTCTTTCCACAATTGTCAATAATAGCCATATTTCACATTCATGAATTCAAATACAGAGAAAACAAGAAATGAAAAGAAGGAATATATGCATAAGCAGATGAAGTAATAGAATAAAAAGAGGAGAGAAGCAAATTAGATAGATAGATGATAGATAGATAGATAGATAGATAGACAGACAGACAAAAATAAAATGAATATGATTTTGTATGTGCTTAGAGGTTTTCTGCTGGTATCCTGGGCCAAGGTTAATTACTACATTTTGTCAAATATGTTACTCAGAGAACAAGTGTTTGTGGAGGGGACACAGTAAAACTATACCCAGATGAGTACATTTTTATCGCTGCCTACTTGCTCTTTAGCCTAGTTTCTTCATTCTACATAGGTTTATGATATTTCTTTCACTCGAAAGGGCTGTATTAGTTCTAATTGTTTTTGGTGTATGTGTGTTACATGTGCACATATGTGATATATGCACACATTTGTGATATACTCCATCTACCTTATTTATCTATAGAATGATTTATTTATTTGGAAATCTGAGAACCACATGCCACAGATCATTCTTTCCATCTTAGGATTCCCTGGGATAAAACTCAGACCATCAAGCTTGGAAAAAGGTTCCTTGTTCAGGTTACTTCTCTACTGCTGTGATAAGAAATTATGCCCTGAAGTGGGTTTGGCCTAATGCTGCTTGTATTTTAATGCTAATTATGGTCCTCAAAACTGCTTACACAAGGGTCTGCACTTAACACACTGAAGGAATGTGCCCCCAGTTGGCTCTAGTTGGTAAAGATGTTACCAGCTAAAGGCTGGTCAGGAGTTTTAGGATTCCCAGGCTTGGGAGAGAGAAGGGAAAAAGAAGCAGAATGGCCATGAGAAGGGCATAGAATGTACCAGCTGTATAAGAAATCAGGTAAGGGGATCCAGTGACCACTTCCCCAATAGGGTAGCAGAGATGAAATATAGATTTGAAAGGATGTTAACTCTGGAACAATGGAGGAGAGTGGTTACTAGCCATGAGAAGGATTGGAACTGCCCAGCCTTTAACCTAGTCAAGGCATATTAAAATTAACATGTGTGTGTGTGTGTGTGTGTGTGTGTGTGTGTGTGTGTGT
>NC_034597.1:75150565-75160105 GCF_900095145.1 Mus pahari
TGTGTGTGTGTGTGTGTGTGTGTGGGTGCATGTGCACATGCTTGTGAGTGTGCGTTTCTATGTTTGTGTCTTTCATTTGGTAATCCAGATAGCTCTTCAAGACAAGTTGGGTGAAAAAGGATTGATTGGGAGCTTACAGTTTCAGAGGATATGATGGCACAGTGCAGGCATGATGTATAGCTGAGAGCTTACATCTTGACCCACAAGATAAAACCAAGGGACAGGAGGGGATGGAGACAGGCACTGGGAATGGCTAGACTTTTGAAAACCCAAAGACCACCCCCAGTGACATACCTCCTCATCAATGTCATACCTCCTAATCCTTCCCAAAACATTCCACTAACTGTAGTAGAAAGAATTCAGAAAAAGTCTAAAAGTGCACACTGGAGAAGCTCTAGAATATTATGATCATAAAAAAATGTGGAATCATGATAAAGATTTAGATTTCCACAATGCTGATAGAAATGCACACGTGAAAGTCTGTACCAGTGAGTTTTAGATTAGAGGTAGATTGTGGGTAATTGTGACTGACACTAGTGGCTGTCAGTGTTATATTGTGGGAAAAACTCTAGCTATAGCTGTAGTATTTTACTTAAACTGACTACTAAATGATAAAAGTGCTAAAGGGAGGTAGAGGGTTATATCAAACTTCCAGCAAGCCACTAAGAAAAGGGAAATGGTGTAACAGGGTCAGATCCTCTTCATGGGGCTTCTGTATGGGCTCTGGATGAAACTCTGAAGAAGAAACCTACATTGAAGTGGAGATGTCAGTATGGTGGGCATACAGAAAACATGGGATAATTGCCAAGGAGATCTGCAGGTCCTGATTGGAACCTTTTCAAGAAGGAACCTTTAAATAAATCAATCCTATTTACTGATGAAGATTTTTTGTTTGTTTGTTTTAAAACCTAAAAAATGCTCCAGGGCTTGATGTTTCATCTGATGGATTTTGGTCTTGCTTAGTCCAGTCTTCCCTTGATTTGCCCCGCTCCCCCTAGTGTTTGGAATGGAGATGGATTCCTTATGACATGGTACACTAGAAGTAGCATCTTTTCCTTCACAGTGTTCACAGTTAAAAAATTGTTTTGAATCCCAACTGGGACTTTGGAGTTTTGAACAGTATTAGGACGGTTAAATAAAAGGGAAAACATGAAGTTTGACTGGATGCCTTTTGTTTTGTGAGAGGATCAGGAAGCTATGCATGATACAGGTAGAATGTTATTTTTGATGATCAAAAGTCTCCCATAGACACATATGCGTGAACACTGAGTCTTGAGAAGATAACACTGATTTGGGTAGCCTTGCAGGTATTAGCTGGTAGGTCCTACTTGGAGGAAGTTAATTGTTAAGGGGAAGATCTTAGGGATTATAACTTGGCCCTTCTTTGGCTTAATCTTTCTCTCTTTCTCATATCAGGTAAATGTGAGATCTCAAGTTTCTGGTACTACAGCCACTAACAACTCCTGCTTCCATGCTTCCTATTAGGCTGCTGTACTGGCTAGCTTTGTGTCAACTTGACACAGCTGGAGTTATCACAGAAAAAGGAGCTTTAGTTGGGGAAGTGCCTCCATGAGATCCAGCTGTGGGGCATTTTCTCAATTAGTGATCAAGGGTGGGGGAGACCCCTTGTGGGTGGGACCATCTCTGGGCTGGTAGTCTTGGATTCTATAAGAAAGCAGGCTGAGCAAGCCAGGGGAGGCAAGCCAGTAAAGAACATCCCCCCATGGCTTCTGCATCAGCTCCTGCTTTCTGACCTGCTTGAGTTCCAGTCCTGCATCCTTTGGTGATCAAAAGCAGTATGGAAATGTAAGCCAAATAAACCCTTTCCTCCCCAACTTGCTTCTTGGTCATGGTGTTTGTGCAGGAATAGAAACCCTGACTAAGACAGCTGCATTCCTAAAACATCAGCCAAAAATAATTCAGATTCCTTGTTGAATGTTCTATGAGTATGAGAAGAAATGTGGCCAAAATAATGTATAACAGTTAAACATTATATTCTAAAGATTTTTTAAAATAAATTAATGCCTATTTTACCATTCCTTTATAAAATATTATTACTTTCTACGTTTCCTGATACATTTATATCATGGTGATTATTCTTAGCTTATAAGTATGTTTTAATTTGAAACAGCTTTTTAAAGCCAGAAAGATATGAAAAATAAAAATAATTTTATAGTTCTTTTAACTGTTGCCTTTGAACTTGATATGGAACAGTCTCTATGATTTCAAATAAACCCAGCATAACTCTGGCAAAAATCAATGATGTACCTTGTAAATAAAAATGTTCTTAGGGTCCCTTCATTTTCTATGTAAGTGAAAACTGAAGAACAGTTAATAAGTACTGGATGTTTATTATATTCATGTATGTTTTAGTTATTCATCTCCTGCAGCAAAATACTTGACCAGACAACTAAAGAAAATAAGTATTTTTTGAGGGGGGGGGGACTCACAGTTGGAATTTATGGTTCACCTTGGAAGGGTTGGCGATAGAAAAGGTTGAAGGAGAATGCCATACCTTGTCACTTTATTTCTGCACTTAGAAAAACAACAGAGATGAACGCTGGGGCCCAGCTTGAATTTTTGTTTCATTCAGCCCAGGATCCTGCATATGAAATGATGCCATCCACATTTATGATGAATTCATCAATCATCTTTTTTACTTACAACAGTACCAAAAAAGAGGGTTATTATTTCTCCTTTTTTTTTTTTTTTTTGCTAATAAGTCACTGAGCCCAGAAAATTCATAAGACATACTCAATAATGCAGACTTAGTGAAATGGAAGAATGAATCTGTAGGTCACTCTATATGACTGAAAAACGAAAAAGTAGTTCCTTGCTATGATCAATTTATATACACTTGTCTAAGTAAACGTTCTATTGCCATGGAGAGACACCAGAACCACAACAACACTTGTAAATCAAAACAGTTTATTAGGGCTGCCTTACAGTTCAGAGTTTAGTCTGTTGTGGCAGGAAGCCTGACAGCATGAAGGCAGACATGATGCTATAAAGTTAGCTGAGATTTGTACATCTAAATCTGCAGTTATTAGGAACAAACAGACCTTTCATCTGGCTTAAGCATTTTAAACCTCAAATCCAACCTCCCCACCCCCAGTGACTGACTTCCTCCATCAGGGCCACACCTACTCCAACAATGCCAAACCTCCTGCTAGTGCCACTCCATATGATCCTATGATGACCATTTTCATTCAAACCACTGTACCCTTCATTGAATTTTCATCAAATCCTATCCAAAGAATAATGTGTGATTAATACCTAATTATAAAAATCTTAACTCACTTCAAACATTGGATTCTTTTCCCCCTTTTAGTGAAAATGGATATTTTTCTTCTATAATGTTCTTCATTATAGTTTTTCCTTACTTGACTTCTTCCACATTCTACCCTCCCCTTCTCTCTCTTTAGAAAACAGACTTCTAAAACATAATGACATATACAATAAGATAAAATAAAAACTACCACATTAGAATTAGATGAAACAAATGAGCAGAAGGAAAGGGGCACAAAAGAATTGAAATCTACTTGTTTAAATATACAGAAATCCTATTAAAAACACTCAATTAAAAGTCACAATGTATAGGCAAGTCCTGGTGCAGAAATATGAAGGCCGTGTGCAAACTGCCTCAGTCTCTATGAGTTCACATGTAATGCAGACATGTTGGTTTAGAGGGCCTTATTTATCCTGGTGTTCTCCACCTCCTCTGGCTCCACACTCTTTCTGGTTCCTCTTCCATAGGGTTCCCTGAGTTCTTATCAAAGTTCTCAGGGCTTTGATAGAGACATCCATTTTAAGGATGAGTGTTCCATAAGTTTGGGGATGTTTTGTATTTATATTATTTTCTTTTCTAGGAACTCTTTAATTTCTTGAGTTCAGTCTTGACATAACTTTCATTCAGTAGTTAATATGTTCAGTTTCAACTAGATTATAAGATTTCCCTTCTATCTGTTATTACCTATATTCATCTTTACTCAGTGGTAGTCAAATAGGGTTTCGGGTATTATTTCTTTTTTTTTTTTTTTTTTTTGTATCCGATGAGATTTGCTTTGTGTCAAAGTATGTGGACAATTTTGGAGAAAGTTCTGAGGTGCTAAGATGAAGGATATCCTTTTGTGTTTGGATTAAAAAGTCCTGTGCATATATGTTATGTCCATTTGATTTATGATGTCAAATATTAAAATGGCTATATCAGCTTGATTCTTAGGTCTGCTTGCTTGGAAAATCTCTGTCCTTTTACCCTGATGTGATGTGTCATTGATGTTAAGGTGTGCATCCTGGATGCAGCAGAAGGTGTTTGCATCTATTCTGTTAGTCTGCATCTTTTCTTTGAGGAATTGGAACCACTAATCTTAGGAGCTATCAGTGAGGAGTGTTGCTTGATTCCTGGTTAGCTGTTGTTTTGTTGTTGGCAGTGGTGGTGGTGGGGTGTGTGTGTGTGTGTGTGTGTGTGTGTTACCCATTTTGATTTGTTGGTCTGCTATCACTTATTCCATATGTTTTCTTGGAGGTAGTTACTCTTTTTTAAGTTGGAGTTTTTTGTCTAGCACCTTCTCTAAGGCTGGATTTATAAATAGATATTGCATAAATTTGGCTTTCCCTTGAAACATAATATTTTCTCTGTCTATTGGGACTGAAACTTTTGCTGGGTGTAGTAGTCTGGGCCGGTTTCTGTGGTCTGTAGAACATCTGGCCATTTCTAAAAGCACTTCTGGCTTTTAGAATATCGATTGAAAAGCCAGGTGTTAAAATTTGCCATTGTATGTTACTTTTCCTTGCCATCTTTTAATATTTTTTCTTTCTACTGTAGATTTAATGTTTTCATTATTATGTGTCAGGGACACTTTCTTCTCTGGTCCAGTCTATTTGGACTCTCTATGCTTATTATACCTTGATAGGCACCTCTTTAAGTTAGTGAGATTTTCTTCTCTGATTTAGTGGAGAACACATTCCTTGCCTTTGATCTGGTTTTCTTTATCTTCCTCTACTTATATTATTCTTAGCTTTGGTCTTTTTATAGTATTCTAGAATTTCTGGGTAATTTTGATATAATACAGTCCCTGCCCCCCATTTGCTGAGTTACTTATTTCTTCTATAATGCTTTCAATGCACAAAATTCTTTCTCCCATCTTAGTATTTTTTGGTGCGGCTTGCCTCTGAAGTTCCTGCTCAGGCTTGTAAATTTTTCATTTCTAGGTTTCATTCAGTTTTGATTTTCTGTATTGATTCTTTTACCACTTTTGGGTCCTGAACTGTTTTATTCATTTCCTTCCACTGTTTGTATGTTTATAGATTGCTTTAAGGGGTTTATTCATTTCCTCTTTAATGACTTCTATTATATTCATAAAGGCTATTTTAAGGTCTTTGGCTTATACTTCACCTATGTTCCAATGTTGAAGGCCTTCTGTGGTAAGATTGCTGGGCTTTGGTGGAGACATATTGTCCTGGCTACTATCGATTGTGTTTTGACGCTGGTGACTGTGTTTAGGAAGACTTTAATTCTAGGTGCTGATATCTTGTCTTATCTTTTCTGGGTCATGTTTTGTTCTGCTTCTGTTGTCCTCTCTGGTTCTTAGGAGAGTGTGGTGGTTGTCTTTTGTCTGGTAGAGAATTCTTCTGGAATCCTGATTGGTGTGGCTGCAGGAGATTCCAGGTAAAATGTATTTAGAGGTACTTGGATCTGATACTTAGGAACGTGTATGGATTTGGAGGGTTGCTGAAAGGGTCCACAGGAGGAAGGAATGTGTGGTGTTCCACCAGGATCTGTTTAATTCCTTAAAAATGAGGAAAGGGAGTGAGTAGAGGCCTTGGCTGGTGGCTAATAAAGAGGTTGGGTGAGACTGAGGGATTATAGAAGAAAAGAAAGGGTTTGTAATCGGCAGTGAGCCTCTCTGCTTCCTTTGCTGGAGCATCTTGGAGATTCCCAGGGCATGTGTACAACCTCAGGTTGGGGCCTAGGATTAAGCAATGTGTGAAGGAACGGAAGTGAGAAAGAAAGATCTCTGACCCACCGGAGACTGGGGCAACTGTAGGGGAGAAGACTTCAGTAGAGTCTGTAACAGACCTGGGGTAAGACTGGAGGATTGGTTTTGGAGGATCTGAGGAAAAGGTAAAGATCTGCAGTTACCCTAACGGCTTTATCATGAAAATGAGAGATCAACCAGAAAGTCAAATGGAGATATCGAGACTGTTTGCTGAAATGAAGAAGACATTAGGGATTCTGAAGATTCAACCATATCAGATGAAAAAAAAAAAAAAAGACCACATGCTTTTAAATATGTTTGTGTAGGTACAGGGGATGTTCAAATGTGAATAAAATGAAACAATATTAACAATGTTATGCTTAAGAGAGCTTGCCAAAGCAAACATTTTGGTAAAGCTGTGTTTAGTCAGGGTACAAAATTAAAAATTGTGGTACAGGCTGTCACTGTTCAAATCCAACCTCAGCCCCTTTAAGGTCTAGCCCTAGAAGACCCATCAACATCATTGCCTGTGGTCTTAAATGAACAGTATATATATTTGGGCAATTGTCCAACCTCATCATATTAGATATTCTGTACTCCTTGTTTCTAGAACATGTTAGGATTGGTTGCTGATTTGCCACAGCCAAGGTTTATTTTAGTTTACATTTCTGGTATTTTCTTTGAAACTAAATGATAACATAAAGAAGTAGCAGGGGGCTATGTTACTATGATCTCTATTACTAACAGTTAGCATTTAGTATATATTTTCTGTAGATTTACTTGTCAAACTTTTTTCCAAATCCTAACAATCCAAAAATTGACTTGAAGAGGGTGAAGAAATGAGTGGGTAAAGTGGAAAGTATTTGAATGATGGGAATGGGAAAAAGCTCATGTTGTTGACCCGTGGTGTATCTGAAGGATAGTAGAAGGTGCCATATGGAGGCAGATGAAGTTCACAGCACATATTTCTATGTCTATTGGAAACAGTATGGCTCCTCTTTATGTGAAGCTGAAAGCAATGAGAAAGATTTATAAATGGAAATATCTAGTCTGACTTACACATCATGACTGTCAGACTGGGTACTTACTAATGAACAGACTAAGGGGCTTTAGAGAAACAGTTCAGGATGCTGTTTTAAGAGAAGAGTGATGGTGGCTTAGACCACAGAGGCAACAGTGAAAAGAGACAATTGAGATTTGGATGTGATGCATTTCTTGGTTAAAAGAGCCAAGCTTATGAATTAAAAAGTGGGAGTTACCACTTTCAAAAAGTGAATTTTGCAATAAGTCTTCACAAAGACTGGGAAAAACAGACTAAAACCATTAAGTTTGTTTTGAATTTTGAAGCAGCTCAATAGTTTCAAATTTTTAACTCAATGGCTAAAATACTCACTAATAATTAAGGTATTTCTTGTATGTAATTTTAGAACCTGTTTCTCTTACTCTATCTCTGACTTCCCTAAAAGACCTAATGTTCTTTCATGCTATATGTAATTAGAGGAGTACACATTATGGATATAAAGTTACATGCACTATTAGAAGTAGTAGTAATCAGAATAAAACAAAATGATCTCTTTTCCTTTTAGAACTTCTTATGCAGTAGTGTCTGAGAGCCAACTGTTACTTTAGTATTTCTCATTTTATTTAATGAAAATGATTTCTTGGAGAGAAATCCAGACTGTAAGTTAGTAGACATATATCAGCTACAATGGTCATATAGCATGGGTGAAGTGTTTCATTAACTAGCTATATGATTGACCCTATATACTGCATCTCATCTCTCAATTGGCAGAGTTATCATATCCCTACATTACTCATGATTCAAAGATAATTGTGCACATCATGTGTAAAAGCTAGTCTCAAGAATAGTACATTTGCAATACAATGCTGAATATTCCCATCTTTAGATATTAAATTGAACTCTTAAGTGATTTAGAGACTTGCCCTAATCATGGCACAAGCTGTGGAGTCAGGGAGCATAAACCAACTTTATATATTGAACTCTTAAATGAAAATTCCTCATTCATACTCGTAGTTGAACTGCTTTTGTAAAACTCATGTTTTAATAACTAGATCCTCACACTCTATCTTTAAATATCAATGAGTGGAGGCACAGGTACTTTTCATATTTAAGAAAGAATACGATAATCTTTAAAGATGAGAACATTCAGGAACTTCCATGATTTTAATATCAAATGAAACCAACATGGGTATGGTTTCTGAAACATTCATCATCTCAAATCCTTTTAGTACGTATAAGATGAGATGTGAATAATTCCTTTTGAATTTTAACTTTAAATTAAATTGTCAAACAGTGATTAAAATATGGAGTGTAGTATGATGGTTAGTTTTAATTGTTCACTAGATGAATTCTAGAACCACCAGCAAAGATATTTTTAATTTGGAATTATTTATGTCATGTGATATATGGGCATGTCTGCTGAGAATTATCTATATTATGTTAAAGGAGTTAGAAAAGACAAAACACTATAGAAGGCATGATCCTGTGGCCAAGGATCCTGAACTATATGAGACAAGAGAGACCAAACTGAGCACTACTGTGCATTCTACTATCCTCTCATCATCTATCCCTCCCTCCCTCCCTCCCTCCCTCCCTCCATCCATCCCTCCATCCCTCCATTCATGCATCCATGCATCCATGCATGCATCCATCCATCCATCCATCCATCCAGCGCCTACCTGTGATGTTATGACTAACAACTTCAAGTCCTGCCACCTTGACTTTCTTACAATGGTAGAATATAACCTAGAATTGTGTGCCAAATAAACCTGTTTCTTCTGTAAATTATTTCATTGAGAGTACTTTATAGAGAAAAAGGAATGGAAACTAAAATATGTGATGTTTCAAAGTATGTATATGTTCTGTACTATATGTATATGCAAGTATGTTATGTTATCACAGTGTAATTACCATATGTGAGAAATTATCACCAGATTTAAAACTTTGCTATCTGAATTTTATCAAGCTAAATTTTTACAAACCTATAAAATTAATATTTAAAAATTGCTTATGAATGTGACTGTTCTTATCCTTTATTAGTGCATAAGTCACTGAAATGACTATAGACTATAACTTACACGTGAAGTCTCATCTGTTCCTTTTCTAGCTCCTAAGTAATTGACACAAAGACCTAATAATAAAGTTTGAGCATAGGCTGGGCAGGTTCTGAGCTACTCTATCCCTCTAAGGCTATTAATACACAGACAAATGTCATGTTCCTTACCCATCTGATCTTGCCCTGGCACACTCTGACCCATGTGTGTCCTCATGCCTCTCTCCTCATGGTGATTCTTCTGGCCACCTCCTTTCTTCTCTCTCTAAATTCTCTTTAACTCCCACATCAATCTGGGATTGGAAGTCCAGTCTTCCTGTCTCCCTTGTCCAGTCATAGGCTGAATCAGGTCTTCATTGACCCATTGGAAATGATTGATAATATTATTTACATAATGTTGAAACAGGAGATGCTTGATCATGCCATTGTCTAGACTGAAGGGAGAAATCTGGGCATAGAAATCAGCATTTGATATGTAGCAGAAGATG
>NC_034597.1:75160145-75169249 GCF_900095145.1 Mus pahari
ACTTTCGGGATAGCTTTTGTAATGTAAACTTTTGTAATGTAAATAAAGAAAATAATACTTAAAAAAAAGAAATCAGCATTTGAATATACAGTGCACAAGACCAACCCTTAACAAATGACATAGGACTATTTCATGCATAAATAGAAATTCAAGCTTCTAAGAAGCTTGTTATATGTTGTTTCTCATATAATTATTATACAGAATATATTAATGGCCTGTTTTAATACACTCTATGTCTCAACTTGGTTGTCACAGTTCTCCAAAGTGATGCATTTGGTTATACTGGGTTAGGTGTTTACAGGAGCATTATTGGTGATTTAAGGAACTTGGCTCGCAGGCTCTTTTAATAACTCCTACTGAAGAAGTGGTGATAATACTGGACAATACTGTCATCTGTCACACAATGCTTCAGAATGTTCCCATTAAGAGAAAACCACTCAGCAGTTTTTCCAGGCATTACCTACCAACTACAAACACCTCCTTATTTTCCGTTTTGCTCTGTGTCAATGTAAATTAATAGTGGATTTATAAGGTAATTTCTTTTACTACTCAATGCTTCTCTAAGAGCATGTAATGAATTCATGTAAAGAAGTAAGACATCTCTCATATCTGCTATAGCACTTTTATTTAAGTTGTTTGTTTTGTAAGCCAACAGGACATAAAATGACCTTATAATAAAATCCTCAGGAAAATCATATGAGATGCCTGGCCTCAAACATTAGCATCACATAGACCATCAAGTTATATGGAGTTGCAGAAGAGAGTCTTTTAGTGGACAATCATCCTGGTAGAAACAGCTCATCTCTGTTTGTATTGAGACCATGGCACAAAATGAAAACTCTTATTCTCAGCATTCATCTTTAAAGCTAGGCCAATGGAGGTAGCTCTATCTGAGGCTGTATTAAATATGATAAAGTCAGTATGCCTGGCAAATATAAAGCAGCTGAAAAGTATAGATTCCAATTACATATGTTACTATATTTATTAATATTAGGAAACATAGACTATAACTTAAGTTTAATGATGGTTAATTGCAAACATGTCATTAGTTTTTGACACTTGCTCTATCAAATGGTGCTTCATCTCATTAAATATAGGCATTTCACTTGTGTGTATCTTACAATAGAATGTGGCAGCAGGTGCTGAATGATGTGTGAGACTGTCATGAGTGGTATCTGCCTTAATTCCCTTCAGATGCTCGTCTTCGTGATGCACATGCATCTGCATGTCTGAAGCAGTGTGTACGAAGCCTTTGATACGGCCATGTTGAAGAAACCACCCACAGTTTAGAGGTGACCAAGAAGAACGAGCTGCTCCGGGAACCAGCTGTTTGATATTTCCAAACAATAGTCAATTCTATTCAAATATATGATTCTTGACCCACATACATCATCACCAAGGCCCAGTGCATGAAGCTACTTACTGCTTTAGAATCCTATTTGGGGAGCATCAATATAATAGTGTTTTATGTATCTTTTCATCATTTACACATCTCCCTTTCAGTATCGCAGTAATCTTTTCTTTCTGTGAACACAATAGGAACATTCATTTTTATGTGTAGTACTCTATTTGGTGTGGGGTCTATTATTAACATACTATAGCCCATTGAGAATGAAGAAAATGGGGCTTAGTGTCCAGTACATAGGTGTTGATATAGCAAAGTTGCATTTTATATGGGGTGCATGTTTTAGTCTGTGGATAAACATGGTAATGTTAGACAGTTGCACTAGTTTCTGATTTTTAGGTTATAAAGCTATTAAAATGACGTGAACTTAAACATATTAGACACACCATTACCATCTGCACAGTGGTTGCATAGCAGTTGTACAACCATCCAAAAAGCTCTACACCCGTGGGGCTTGTGAGATGGCTCAGTGGGTACACTGGCTGATCTTCTGAAGGTCCCTGATTTGATTCCCAACACCCACATGACAGCTAAAAACTACCTGTAACTCTAGTCCCACAGACCTAAGAACTTCTGGTCTCCTTGGGCACTGTGTGCACTGGGTGCAAAAATAGACATGCATGCAAAACTCCCATAAAAAAGAAAATTGTAAAATGAAACTCGCAACACCCACAAAGTGTGTCTGGAGGGTACATACAGTTATTCCATTATCCATAGGCTTCTTATATATGACAATAATATTTCCAAACAATTTTCTGTTCATGAAGAGTGTTAAACTGTGAAGTCAGAGACCCTTGGGATCATAGATGTGACATGTTCTCTGCAGCATCTGCTTCCCAGCAGCGCTGCTTAGGAGTGCAGTGTGACTGCATTAAAGGACAGTGCTTATTTTGCAGTTTTGCTTCAGGAAATATCAGGTGAGAGAACTTTTCATAGCTTTTCTCACCTCATAATTTAAATTAAACACTTCAATACCAAATCAAGTTCAGTTATGCACTCCCTCTCTCTTCACACATTTGTTATCATGCTACAAAATTGAAACCCCGGATTGATCTGCAAGCCCCGGCATTATTTCCCCCAGGTGAATGCAATTTCCCAGTGCGGTGGAAGAGGTGAGACCTTCTGAAACTCAGAATGGATGCCAGTCACTGGTGGGAAACCTGCTGTTAATTCTGTAAAGAAATGTAAGAGCCGATGCATAGCACATTAGCACATGTTGAACTTGTTTCTGTTGTCTTGGTTTGGTTTGCCTTTTTTTGCCTCATTTCAGTGTCACCATGGCTGCCATCAACCGGCCTTCAAGATGGGGAATTTTAAGTCTTCCCTTTTCCCTGGGTTATGTCAGGCTGATCCACTTCTACACAGCTAGTGTTCAAAATTTTCAAGGTCCAAGTGTTTGGGGATGGGAAGAGAGGAAGCAGATTTGTGTCCGCTCCTAATGTTCTCTGAAATATTTGACAAGCCCTGCAGGAAATAATGTCTTGGATGCCAAACTCTCATTACCACATTAATTGCCTCTGTCATGACAGTTTGGGCCTGAGCAAATGGCAGAGAACCTGCTGTGCTCCTCCTCAGAGAGCAACACAGGCCAAGCTAAAGTGGGTCTGGAGTTCCCCAAGCTGGCAGGGGAAAGGTGCTGTCATCCAACTCCCTCCGCTCCACACGTCTCTTTACCTCAGTGGCTGTTAAATTGGTCTGGGAGTGGCTCGAAACAATCTTGTGGAAAAATATTCACGTAAACAAAATAAAACAGGGTTGAATTCTGTGTTATCAGCAGGGCATTTACAAAGAAGTGATTGTCCAATTGACTGGATGTCAAAGCAACAAAAGGGTGACAGAGTGGATTGAGGGTCTGAAGATAAAAGCTTCAAATGGGTTTTCAGCTTGCCTTCCTCTGAAGCTTAGTGAATTCACTGTAATCAGAGCATTGCATGAGAGGGCAATTTGAACAGAGAGGAGAGTAAGTCACATTTGAAGTCAAAGCAAAACTCAAAAGAAAATTCCCTGAATAGTCCTCTGTAATATCATTAATATGAGCGTATTCTTTTTAATTAATGTAATTAGAGGTTTAATTATTGAAAAGTCAGGTTAAAGATGAAAAGTACCATGTAATTAAGATGATTATTTTCTTTCTTTAAGCCCCAAAGGAAAACCATGTGCAGTTTTCTTTCCCAACCCTTTCAACTTTAGTTCTATTTCCTATCTTTTAAGTAATTTTAAGATTTAAGGGGGAGGCATTGCCTCAGCAATGGTGTGAATCAAGAACATGTGCAAATTCTTATTGAACATAAAGCAAAAGTTATCTTTGATCTGTCTTAGGTCACAAGAAATTAAGCTTTCATGATACCAGTATTAGCCTACACAGGGAATGTCAATACAGATTGACACAATCCTTTTATGAAGTGAACTGAAAATTAATAGTCTTAAAAATTCCAAACAACAGGAAGAAATCTTACATGTCTGTGCATCACAGCCTTATTAATAAAGTGAGTTTTACTGAAATTAAAAAAAAAAAAACACTCTCTTTTCAAAAAAGGTACTACTCTACTAAACAGCCTGCAGATAAAGCTTTGATAGCAGAGAACCTTATTCGCATTTTACATAAGAATAAAGTTAAGTCATGCACACAAAACAATTCAGTTCCCAGGGCTCTGAAGCCCAAGCTCTTTCTTAACTTTCTATTCACTTATGTAACTCCTTGTTCAGATGGTCCATCCTAAGTAGTTTATCATTTCTGGCACTAAGGAAACTGCAGTGAACATGAGCATCAACAGCATCTGAATGTTCTTAAATCTTCAAACTTGAAGGTTCGTATCTCCTTCTACGCCTCTGACAGAGCTTAGTCACCTAGGATAGCCATCACACAGTAGGCATTTTAAAAAGAACAAAATATGTATTCATTAATTTTACATGTGTCTACACTCATCTGCCTCCTAGCAAATCAAGTAACTGAAAAATTAGGCACATACTCTCCCACTGAGGACAGACAAGGCAGTCCAGTTAGGGGGTTGAGATTGGAAGGCAGGCAACAGAATCAGGAAAAGACCCCACTCCAGTTGTTGGGGGACTGGCATGAACACCAACCTGCACATCTGCTACATCTTGGCAAGAAGCCTAGGTCCAGTCCATACTTGCTCTTTGATTGGTAGTTCAGTACCTGGGAGCCTCCAATGTTCCAAGTTAGTTTATTTTATTGATCTTTCTCTGGAGTCCCCATCAACTTTGGGTCCTTAACTCCTTCCCTCAACTCATCTCCCACAAGCCTCTGAGTTTTGTTTAACATTTGGCTGTGGGTCTCTGCATCTTTTTCCGTTGTCTGCTAGGTGGACCCTCTCAGAGAATAGCTATGCTAGGCTCCTTTCTGCAAGCATAACAGAGTATCATTAACGGTGTCAGAGATTGGTTCTTTCCCACGGCATAGGTCTCAAGTTTGACCAGTCATTGGTTGACCATTCCATCTGTCCCTGATCTATCTTTATTCCTGAACACCTTTTAGGGAGGACACATTTTGGGTCGAAGATTTTTCTGGTTGGTTGTTGACCTTATTCTTCTACTAGGACATCACACAGGAGACTTTGTAGCAGGTGACCATGAACTCATTTAAAGTTGGCACAGTAATATCAGTACTAAAGGAAGCAAAGAAGAGGAGATGCATTTACAATGTGACTGGCATCATAAAATTCAATATTGAAGCGCTAAGAAAGGGCTGAAGAAGTGGCTGAGCCGTTAAGATCACTTATTGTTCTTGTAGAGGACACTAGTCTGATTCCTAACACTTTGGTTCTGTGGCTCTGAATCTTCTGTACCTCTAGTTCTAGTCAATCTGACACTCTCTTTTGGTCTTCACAGTCACCTGTCCTCATGTATACATTCACACACAAAAGGACACTTCGCCATGAGATTAAGAACTAAAATATATAATTCAAAATAAGGAAAGAGAAATATTCTCTTTCAATAGATTCTGAAGTACTTCAAACAATGAAGTAATGTACAGAAAACAACTTTACTAAAATATGATAACACAAAAAAGCATTTTTTTATCTTGATACACTCAGTTATGAAAAAAACCATGTTTATCTCAGTTATGAAATATCACCATGTTTATCTCCATATCCATGTGTTTTTATTTGTGGAAGCAATGTGAATTACCTATATGTGGTAGTTAATGAAGACACATGTGTTTATCTTTATGAAATATTAACTTGAATAGATTATGGTATCTGTAAAAGTCATGTTAGAGATATTACATTGGATACAATTTTGGATGAGTCTTATGTTTAAATTGTTAGACTAAATAAAAGAGTTCCTTAGTGTGAGTAGACTCTGTCCTAGACTAACTCCAGACTTTAACTATGACACAAGTTCTTCCTGTTTCTTGCTTGTCTCCTTGCCCTCCATGTTTCAGAATTGGCAGAGTCTGAAAACTAATCCCTGAGAATAAAGTTCATATTTTAGCCTCTTCTTTCTGTGTGTTATGTCAGAAGTTTGTTATTAATTCTTTTCACAAAACCATAATTTCTGTGGTAGATACTTGCTTTACATAATACCTTCCAACCTGTATGTATTTGCATATTCATGATAACATATTTCTTATAAAATAACCTGCTAATTTTTTTCAATTTTTTTATAAAACTTACAATTTTATCTTCTTACTTTCCCCTTATCTTTTGAAAGATTATGACTGTAGTACATTAGTTTTAGTGTAAGATTTTTGCAATTAAATCTAATTCTAGCTCTATTATATCATTGCTACAGTCATGTTTCAGTATTTTACTTCTAGGTATAATAACTGACCAATAATTTTTTCTGTCTTCTGCCCTTCCATTTCTGTTATAGTTAAATTCATCACCTTCCATTCCAATACCCCACCCACCACCCAAAAAGGCTACTTAACCAGTTTGAACACCTGGCCATCAGATGATTGCACTGTTCTGGAAGAACAGGATGAGGAGGTACAGTCTGGATGGTTGGGTCACAGCGGCAAACATGTAAAAGTTATTGCTGGGCTCAAATTCCCATTGGACATCTCTGCTTTATGCTTACTATAGTCAACTGAAGAGCCTGAAAAACCAAAGATCACAACACTACAGACTGCCATTCTAGCTCCCATGTCTTCCCTGACAAAGTAGAGTACACGCTTTAACCCTGACTCAAAAGAAATCTTTCACCCTTAAGTTTCTCCTCTCAGGTGTTTTGCCACATGGATAAGAAAGCAAACACTATACCTCATAACTTTTTACCTCTTTCTTTACTGTATCTGTGATGTATTTTAATAATCTGGTCTGCATTTTTATGAACAACTTTGCTTTATACACCACCTATTTTGTGTTATTGAAGGTTTGGCTAAAGTTTCAAATACCAGCTCTTGCGTATTGTCTGTTAGCTGCCTTAAGAGATTGCTATGCATTTAGGAATGCTCTTTCTCTAGCTTTTCCAGTTAAAGGAATTTATTTGGATATAAATCCTCCAGTTCAACCTTTATTTTCTTAAGAACATGTCAATACCAATGTCTTCTAGAATTGGAAAATATGTGACAAGGAAATCTAAAACAGTGTTCATTTTAAAGTATTTATAATTGCTATATGAGACTTAATCTTTGCTAAGCTACCACAATATTCAAGTATTTTTTAGTTAAATTTCAATAAATGTATTATAGCTTCTTGAAGCAAATTGTCATATCCTATGTTTTTCTGATACACGATGGAGACTTTGACTGACTTTCCAGCTCAGTTATATTTGTAATTATAAATTCTGCTATATTGAAATTGAGCCATATCTATAGGATTCAGTATATCTATCCTTTTCTATCATATCATTCTAAATCTTTGTATAAATGTGTGTGATTTCATATACTTCTTATTTATTATTATTATTATTTTATTCTTTAATCTGTTTCTACAGACCAAACTTTATTCCTCTCCCAGCCCACCCTTTTACTGTTCCACATCCCATACCTCACACCTCCATCTCCAAGAGGGTGTCCCCACCCTACACCCCGCCAGACCTCCCAACTCCCTGGGGCCTCAAGTCTTTTGAGGGTTAGGTGCATCTTCTCTGAGAAAGTACATACCTGGAAGTCCTCTGCTGTATATGTGTTGGGGGCTTCATGTCAGCTGGTGCATGCTGCCTGGTTGGTGACTCAGTGTCTGAGAGACCATAACTCTTACTGTATTGTTGAATGGTGTTTTCTAGTCTTCATTGAATTTTGTTTACATTCTGTGATGTTTTTTTTTATTTTCTATTATGATTTTGTAATTTAAAATTTGAGCATTTACATAGTCTTCTTTATTTTCATACCATACTTTAGTATCATGTTCTAATATATTTATTCTATACTCTTTGATTTGCAGAGAGAATTCATCATACATCATTAGCATTGTGTTCTAAATATAGGAAATGTTTTCTCTTTTTAAGAAGAAATGTCTTAAAAAGTAGTATTCCTTTGTGAAGGAATCTTAATCTGGCAACATGGCTGCTCTGGCAAGGGATCACATCTAAAGACATTCTTGGTCTATGTGATCTGGCTGGAATATACACACTCCCTAGATTACAATTTGATCTTCATGGAATCCTGGCATTCCCTTAATATATATATATATATATATATATATATATATATATATATATATATATATATATATGTATATATATATATATAATATCAAACAACGAAAGTGAAGTTAGTTTATAGAAGGAAGCAGCAGTGTTTGATAGTGAACCCTACTTGAGGTGATGAATTAGAGAATGATTTGACAGAATGAGTCAGAGATGGGCTATACCTATTTCTTCTAAGAACAGACAGGAAAGGGACACTACTTAAGAGAGCTGTGGGGGGAGAGCAAAGAGGGGGCAGTTTTCCTGGGGCCATGTTATAGAGAGAGGTTTCAGGTGAAGACAGAATGAAACAGAATGACAAGGAGTCAGGAGATTAGAAAAGATTTCCAGAGTTTGAGAGTTAGTTTGAGGCTAAGAAGGGCAATTTAGTCAGAAGCTGAGAGAAACCAGGTTGAATCTGTGAGCTTGGAGAGGAGTTTGGCTAGAACATCTGATTTGAACCAGTCAACCATAGTTTAGAAAGACCTAGAAAGAGTTAGTTTATTCAGCAGTAAGTGTTCAAGATGACAATTACAACTGGAGAATAAAGATTATATTTACATTTCTATATTTTTATGCACAGGCTTGGGAATTTTTTGGAACTATGTGATTTTTCACAATGAGGACTGATATATCACTCATGTACTATTGGAGACATACTATATCACTCACCATCTTAACCAAAAGATTTCCATTTCTGTAACTCTGACATAAAATGTTAATGATATGTTACTGTCATATTTTATTAACATATTCCTTCATAGACTTAGATTTAGTTTCTTTAAGAAAACTAAATTCAGAGCTCTCTTTAACCTTACCAAGGACCCAGGTGAACATTAATTCCATTGACTATTACAACCAATAGCCATCATTTCCTGTATGCCAATGCAAACATTTTTTTCTTTTTAATATACAGTTAACAGTGCTTGCTGATCTCCCAGAAGACCCAAATTTCATTCCTAGAACCCATGTCAGACTGTGTATAACCTTCTGTATTCAAAGGAGGGACTCATATACCCTCTTCTGGTCTCCTGAGATACCTCCTCACTTCCCCCAATCTCTCTCTCTCTCTCTCTCTATCTCTCTCTCTCTCTCTCTCTCTCTC
>NC_034597.1:75169319-75182999 GCF_900095145.1 Mus pahari
CACACACACACACACACACACACCACTAGCTAATCTTAAGAAATGAAATGACATTTTGCTAGAAATTCTGATATCTTGTAATCAGGATTCCATCTAGTTTTCTTTGTTAAAACTCTCTCAGAAACACTATTTACATGTTTCCCATCCAGTTCACATTCACTAGATAGATGTACTAGCCATTATGATCTATTAAATCTCAGCCCTATCAAACTTGCAATTCAGAGTGTACTTCTGTTCTTTTAAAGTATGTTTTTATGGCTATTTTGGCATCTGCAAATGTTTGGATGTCTGAGCATAGTCCATGAATGAAGCTGGGTAAGGAGACTTCTGAGAGCTTGAGAGGAGAATGCAAGTAAGCAAGATAAAAGTCGTGTAATATCTCTTCCTGCATAGCAGAGCTTGTTCTTGAATTATGCTTTGGGTCCCCTCCCAGGTGTAATAAATAGGAGTGGGTTTACTTCGGCCTACCCATCAGATTATCCATTATTATTCAGAATGATGTTTTCAAACACATCTTTTTGACTATATACAGCCTAAACTCATGTGACCTCATCTTGTGAAAATATACAGCTTAAACTCAAGTGAACTTTGATCAGGTTTACCCTCAGAATGTCCTTAGAAAATAAACTGTTCGATGAGGCATTAGTCCACCTCATTTTGAGGCTCCACTCTTCCAGGTTCGTAATGCCAACTAGAACAGTAAAAGTTGACTTCTCAGTTCATCCATATAAAACTTCCTGTCATTTCCTGTTCAATGCACACTTGCTCCACAAGTTTCAAGACAATTTCAAACATTAAAAAGTTATTTCTCCTACGTTAGCATTTGTGCATTGCTTATGGCCTATTGCTTCGATGAAAATGTGGTTGGCCTTTTTTTTTTTCACCTTTTATGCAGAAGACTTTTAAGGCAAAGAGCAAGGATTAATATTTAGGGAATCAGAACATTTGTACCTCAACCATTTCATATTCAATAAGGAACCTAAAAATAATTGGATTAATTACATTTTGGTAGTCATATGGCAAAGTATCAGTGAAGGTACTAGAACTCAGATTGTAGATCCTAAACTAAATCTCCTCAATAACCACTGGCAAACCTTTATCACCTCTGATGTACTGTCATTTTAAAAAGGAGCTATTAATGCTTATACATTATACATATTCTCATCTTTTAAAAGGGTATAAATGCCACTGTAAACATATCGACTTTTATTGATAGTTATTTTTTAATTGCTTAAATAATTGTCTTGCTCCTTTTTTTAGCTGAAAGTCAGAACTTAAACATAGCAAAGAAGATGCATATCTTATTTATTGTGTCACTTCTCATGTTTTTGGCAAAGTTCAAGTGTAGAAAACCAAGTGTGAGATTTCTCTGCCACATAGGCTATTAAATATTTGAATAACATTCCCAGGTAATTCAAAATAACAGACAAATGATAGTTGAATTCAGTTAAGAGATTACCAATATGAAGCATGTAATGTTTAGATTGTATGCATATATTTCAATGTTTGTAAAAATAATGTTTCTGTGCATAAATTTACATAAATAATGTAACATCAATGTTTCCTTACCTAAAAACGTGAAACAAAACATATCAGTGAGATAAAACAAAACAAAACAAAACAAGAGATCAAAACAACAAAAACTGAGATCAGCTGCAAGCTGGAAAACCTTTTGAATAATAGAAATCTCTGTTTCATTTCCTAACTATAAGCAATTCAGAGTTATGGGAAACAAAGGAGAAAATGTTGACAATTGTCCATTGTATGACATTACTTTATTATAATAGGGTTTTGGAAAATGAAATAAATCACAAAATATTTTATAATTAACATGCTAAACACAAATTTGGCCTAAATATTGCAGAAGCTATTACACAGCCATTTCTAATTACAGAGGTCATAATGTCTTCTCTGGAGAGTTCAGCAGTCTTAACAGATATGAATGTAAATGATTTCCAATGCTCTGAGACCATAAACTAAAAAGGATACAAATGATCTAAAGTATGCAGCCCAATCTACCAACTTCTGCTTTCTCTGCAATAGTTTTTAGTCCACTCAAGCCTTTCATTGTTTAAACCAGTTCAGTCAGAGGCTGCAGCGATTCTCATTCAGCAACCAATATCTCTCAGCAAGTAGCAATCTACGTGCTCAGCTTTAAAATATCTGGTGTTCTAATGACTGTGTGGCGGAGGGTGCATGACAAGATTACTGAATAGTTTACCCCTTGGTCTCTTTTTCTCTTGGGTTTTTCTTTTCTAATAATAAGGTCTAAGCAAGCTGTGTGCCACCTGAGATGGGCAATTTGTCTTTGGGCCGTGTTTTGCACACTTCTTTAATTGCTTGTTACATGGTTTCTAAATCAGCAAAAGAACATAGAAAACATTCAGATCAAACTGAATTCAAAGCTCACATTATCTCTTTCCTGTAGCCAGCTCTGTTTAGGGAAATACAATTTAGAAGGAACAACTTGATATCAAGAGGAATCCACTCTACACAATATACTATTCCATTTGAACACAAACAATTGTGCCTGAAATCAAAACAAAACTCCAAGCCAGACTTCCTATGTACACTTGTGCCTAGCAAAACAAAACAAAGCTGTTCAGATGCAGTCATCTATCATCTCTGTCTCCTATAATCCTTTCTGATCTCTTTGCATCAATGATCCCTGAGCCTGGAGTAAGGATGCATTGATGCCCCACTTAGGACGGAGTACTCCACAGTCTTTTGCCCTTTTTTTATGTTGACCTACATTTGTGTTAATCACCATCTACTGGGAAAAAGAAGCTTCTCTGATGGAGGTTAAGATACACTAATATATGATATAAAGATAAGGTATGGGAAGTCCCTTTAATGCTATCATCAGTTAGTCGAATATAAATATAAGGTTCTTTCCTAAGGCCTCACTTAGCTCACTCTAAGTTCTTAGCATTGATAACTGTATGAGGCATATGTTCTGCCTGTGGAAGAGGCCTGCAATACAATTAGAAAGTGATTGGTTTCTGCTATAACACTGTAGCCATTTTTCACCAATGAGGAATTTCTTTCCCGGCAAGTTATTATCGTAGCTCGCAGAATTTACTATTGTACAAGATTAATGATTACATCTCTCTTCCAGTAGCATGCATAGCACCTTAATCAGTAGGAATGGAGCTTCAGAGTTGGTACCAGCTTGGTTTTTTTCATGTGCTATGATTGTAGTACGTGATGACTTGAGCAATAGAATCTTACCATACAGTTCTAGAGAAAAACTGAAAGCAAGAACATTCCTTTGTGCGGTTTGTGACTCAATGGAACATCGCTAATCAACAACTACACAATATATAGTGCATTCTTGCTACTGGAAATTTTATTTGACTCTCTACAATGGTCACTTCCCCAATTATAGGGTCATTTAAAGTATATACATATATATATATATATATATATATATATATATATATATATATATATATAAATATATATATAGTGTGTGTGTGTGTATGTGTATGTGTGTTCATATGTTTAAATATTTAAGGAAGCTTCTACAATAGTAGTTCAGATGCAGTCATCTATCATACTTGTGTCATCTATCATACACATCATCAATGTGTACTCCATATCACATTTTCAAAGGTCTATAATTTAGTTATCTACCCCTATACTCCTTCCTTTATCCTGCCCTCCTACACCTGACATCACTTACTCTGGGTGTAATAGAATACACCATGCCAATTCAAGATTAAGCAAGAAAAAACTCCCATGCTCAAGAAGGGAGGTAGCTGAGGAACAAGTAACAATTGATAGCTGGCAGTGACAGGCAGGCTCAGTTGTCTTTATGGGTATGGCCCCAGTAGCTCCACCAGATTCCAGTGGATGGCACTACACCCAAGAATATATGGGTAGCATAAATGGGACTTTATGAGTTCTCTAAGGTAAATAACTAAAATACAAAAGGACATCAAGTTAAGGGGCAGCTTATTTTATTTTATATTGCTATGGTAAAACCTTATAACTAAAACACCTTAAGAAACAAAGGATCTATTTGGCTTACATGTTCAAATTATAGTCCATCATGAAGAGAAGCCAACGCAGCCACTTAAGGAAGAGTTGTGGAAGTGATCACACAGACATGACTGCAATGGCCTGGGTCTGACCATCTTTTATATCCTCTCTCTCAGGAGTTTACTTAACTCCTCTGTCCTTCACGTTAAATATAAATAATCTGCATGCATTTCACGAACTTCAGGAGTTTGGAAAATATATCTTACCTATGTCAGAACTTATGAGACAGAACAACTTTCTTTAAATCTGATTCTTTTCATAGAAGCATCCCCTACCCCTTCTCAGGGAAAGTCAGCTTCTAGTAAGGTATTCATTTGCTAGTGACAACACAGGCAGCAATGTCATTAGGCTAGGCTAGGCTAGGCAGGATGTGAAAGTAATAAATTAGTCTCACTTTCCCTTTGCAGTGCTGACTGACAAAAGAGTTAAGACTATGCCCAAGTATAGGGGAATATCAGGGCCAGGAAGTGGGATTAGGTGGGCTGGGGAGCAGGGGGAGGGGGAAGGTTTTAGGGGAATTTTGGAGAGGAAACTAGGGAAGGGGATAGCATTTGAAATGTAAATAAAGAAAACATCTAATTAAAAAAAGGGGGAGGGGTGAGACTAGCTAAGAACCTAGGAAGGAATAGGTGCTCTTTCCCTCCTAGACAGCATCAACACATTGGGAAGATGTATTATGTATTCAACAGAGGAAGTTACTGACCATAGGAAAAAGAGAATAGTCTTTTAATCACTATATATTTTGGAGTATGGCATTGGGATAAATGTATCAAAGTGGTTCTGAAACATAGATATTTCCCTAAGTCAGCAAAGTGTTTCCTTCAGCTTAAATGTAAAGACATCCAAAATCTGCTTCTCCTGATATATATATGATTTGTGAAATATAAATGCACATTCACTTTTTCTTCCAGATCATTTCATACGGAATAATGTCAGTCATCACCTTCCATTGTGCATCCTCTCATAGTTTTTTTTAGTAGATGTGAGAACTGTTCTTGAAATATTCTGCTATAAGCTAAGAATGTAACATGAACTTGACCCAATTCTGAAGACTTGTGTCCAAACTTGTCATCATGCCAGGTACATGTAACATATCTGTTGAGTGTAGTCTTTTTCCTTTGTGTGAAGTATTAAAAATTGTATCTCTTGTTTTCAGTTCTGAGTAGATATATTTTAAAATATAAGAAATTGTTCCTTGAATTGAAGCTCATTTTCATCACATTAATTAAGGAACATATTCTATCTGAATAAAAATGCTTTCCCACTCCTAAACAATGCATCACAGTAAACCACATTTAGAACTCTTAATGCCCAGTTGTATGCTTCCATAACTTCTTTCACAAGTGACAAGGGATGCATAAGGATGCTATTCACTTCAAAACTCATTTTGTACAGCATTTATCTATATACTACATGACCAGAGATGGGTTTCAATTCTAAATTATTTGAACTGACTCAAGAACAAGGAAGAATACTAAGCATAAAAAATTATAGCTATGAATACTGACAATCTTTATTATTTTAAAAGCAAGACCAGAACAATTAAATTTACAGACAGTAACTCTTTATCTACCCAAATAGCAACAGCAAATTATGCTTGAAAAAGGGGAGATGAATAAAATAATTATTGCTTAATTATTTAGATGATGATTCTTCAAAACAACAACAAGAACAACAGCAACAACAGCAAAATCCTAAAATCTCTAGGTGTGAAATGCTATGACACATGTATAAGCACAAATGTCTACAATAATAAGTAAACAATGGAGACATTTACAATTCTACTCTTTTAATACAGGAAAACAAAACCAAATAACATGAATTTAATCAATTATTATGTATAAATTCATGGAAATAGATATCTAAGACCTTAAATATTTAAAAAATTGATCAAGTAAGAATGTGAAGTTACAAACAAGAAAAAGACACATTTCAGAATAACTGGTCTTCTGTAATAGAATTGACTCTCATTGTGCTGTCAGAAATGGAGAAAAGATCAAAGTGCCTTAATAAAATGGCATTTCACATAAGTGGTACTGTGATCACATATAAATTGAATACAGGGACTCCCAAAATTTACTTACCAGACAATGAAAATGAAATCTGTAATAAGGCTACATAGTAAATAACTATGCAAAAATTGAGCTTTTAGTGTTAGAAATGTGAGCATCTCACTGAAATACAAGAGTAAATTATGTGAAGTGAATTCTTCCACCTCAAAGAAACTCAGTTACAGGGAAAACTACAACTTGGAAGTAATTTATATGTAGTTCACATCAAGAATATTGTGTTGTCCTATCAAAAAGTGTTTATAAATTACTATATTTTATTATCTGCTTTTTATTTCCTAATTCTCCACCTCCAGATAAGTTATAGAAAGCAAATTTATGCTGTTTAGTTTGGTTTTCTTTTACCCATTGATGTTCACTAAGCCTTTGAATTTATAATAGGAGCATTAAATGATATTTTATGAATGAATACAATTAAATCTATTGAATTTCATACTTACTTCAACAGTCATACCTAATGTATGCAGAAAAATTCTGGATTTTAAACATTTAAAATATATTTCTTTTCCCTACACAAAATATGGAGAAAATTCAGAATACAAACATATTAGCAGATCGTTGCTAAGAAAGGTTAACATAGAAATGACTTGGATATGTTTTCTGATATTTTTAAATGGTTTATAATAGTTCCCTATGGCATGGAGTATACAATGTAACAGCACTCTAAGAGCAGTGATACATGCAGTGAATGAAGTGCCTGCCTATGGCAACAAAGTCTAAGCTGGATGGAGTGGTGAGAACCAATGCCATTTGTTAGCTGCACCAAGTCTGGCTTCTCAAAATAGAGAAGTCAGTGCAAAAGGAAAATAAATTGATTTCTATAGAAACAGAAAAATGCATGCACGAAATACACATATTAATTAAATATAAATGTGAATACATTTTCGAATATGTTTTTACGCATGTAGACAATCATGCTTGGAATGTTGCAAACTTATAGTTTGTGCTTCAAATAACTGGGTCAAACAATTTAGAGCCAAGGAGTTCATGTTTCCATACAGCTTTTGCAGATGAATCTTGACATGCACTCACAGGGACTGCCATGACTCTGATCTCAGGATGTAAATACAAGGAAAAGGAACTATTGAGTAGATACATACACTCAAGAGCATACATGAGAAAACCCACCTTAAAGTCAGTCACAGGAACTCTCAGACATAGAAAAGAAAATTTAAGAATCTTTACAACATCAGCAAAGTGGGATTTTAGCAGAAAGCTCTATACTACTAGAAGAGCTTTTTCCAATAGGTGAGATTGCTCCAGTGGACTCAGAGCAGTCAGTGAGCCTGGAGTAGCTACAACCAGAAGAGTCAGCACCAACAGTTTCCTCCAATACCAGCTTTCTTGCTGATGTCATTGGATCATCTGCAAGTCTCCACCTTACTGTAACTATGAATCCTAACAGAGTTTAAACTCATTTCACCTGTAGTATTTTCTGCAATGGACATCCTCCAATGTCATGAATTGGTTCTCTTATGTTTCTCTCTGTCTCTCTAAAGTTCCCTCTGTCTGTCTGACTCTCTCCCTCCCTTTCCCTTCCCCTCTATCATTCCCCCAACCTTCCCTCTGCCGTGTGTGTGTGTGTGTGTGTGTGTGTGTGTGTGTGTGTGTGTCTGCTTTGTATTTTCCTAAGAAAGGCCATAAGCATAGGAGCTTTGTCAGCACAAAATCAAACACAGATACATAGAGATGTCAGACATATATACTAGATCACACATATGGATACCAGGAAATTCTGAGAAAATAGGATTACTTTGTGAAATGTGATTTGGAAACATACTGAATTCATACCAGAACATACCAGAAGCAGAACAAGGCTTGACTTTTTACTTGTAAATAAATATCTGTACCTGATGTTTAGAAATTTGAGCTTTTATGAAGGTTTTATGAAATATTTTAGTTCTTGAAGATTTATACAATTCCATGAGTTTGAGAGAAAGAAGATGAGCAATTAATAGCTTGTCAGAATGTTTCATTCTTCTCTGTATGATTTTTTAAAATTTGTTCTCCTTTATTTCTGTACTCTACAAATATCCTGCTCATCCCCTTATTACTAGTCTCCGTGAATGACAAAATTCATATCAGGTGATTGTATAATATTTTATTGCTTCTGTAACAAAAAACCGCACACCTACTAGTTTATAATGGCACCAATTTACTGTCTTACAGTTGTTGGACAGAGCTCTGCACACAGGGAAGCTTCCTTTGCTCTCTAAGGGTCACAGACCTAAGAACAAGGTATCAACTCTCTCCACACACACCCCCCCCCCCGTGGAAGCTCAGAATGTACTCTGAAGGTCATCGAGGCTGCTATTAGGGGCCTCTTGTAGTTTAAATTCCTTTCAGACAGGATGCACCTCATCCACTATATAATACACATGGCCTTGTACATCGCAGAACAAGAAATGACACGTAGATAGACCATTCTCAGGTCTCCACTGTCAAATTTGCCAATTTACTCCTTGCCTTTTTCTCCTGTAGCCAATGTCTTTTACCGAAGAAAGAGAAAATTTTATTTTATAAAGATTTGATTCTATTAGATTGGTTAGACCAAAATAATCAAAGTTAATATCCCAATTAAACATTAGAGCTGATAAATCCTTTTGCCATATTCACATATTTCAGGCTTTAGCGGTAGGCAGCTTTTGGATGCTGCTTTTGCATATTCTGTAGGATATAAATAAATGCCTTTAAAGTTCAAATTTGCTGTAGTCCCCTCTGAAATATTTTCTTAAATCTATATCCACTCAATGTTATTCTTATGGGAAGACTCAGCACTCAGTATCAATCATGGTTTTACCTCAGCTTATGATATTCAGCTCTTCTGAAAGTTTCCTCCAAAGCTATACATGGACATAACAAAACAAAACAAAACAAAAATTAAGGAATTTGTTGTTTTAAATTGCTGTCCTCAAAATAAAGGAAAGCACGCTGAACCTGATAAAAAATAAAGTGGAGAACAGCCTTGAACACATTGATAAAGAAAGAAAATTTCTGACCAGAACACTAATAGTGAAGGCACTAAGATCGCCAATTAATAAATGGAACCTCGTGAAATTGAAATGCTTTGGAATGCAAAAGATAGCATCAGCCAGATAAACCAGCACCCTGTAGAATAGGATTTTTACCATCTACATATCCAACAGAGGGATAATAACCAAACTATATGAGGATCTCAAGAAACTAGATATCAATAAATAAGTAAAAATAGAATTCTAAGCAGAGGATTCTCAATGGGGGAATCTCAAATGGCTGAGAAACACTTATATAAGTGTTCAACATCCTCAGCCATTAAGAAAATCTAAATCAAAACTATTTGAGATTCCATCTTCTACATGTTAGAATGGTTAAGATCAATAACGCAAGTGATAGCTCCTGCTGGTAAGGATATGAAATAAGAAGAACACTCTTCTATTGTGGCAGAAGTTCAAACTTGTACAGTCACTGTGGAAAACAGCACAGTGGTTCCTCAGAAAACTCAGAGTCAATCTACCTTAAAATTTTTCTCTACCCTTCTTGGGCATATACGGAGGAAGTTCAATCCCGAGACCCTTGCCCAGCTATGTTCAATGTGGCTTTGTTCATAATAGCCCCCAAAACTGCAAAATACAGAGTTGTCCCTCAGTTGAAGAATGAAAAAATAAAATGTAGTACATTTACACAATGAAGTACTATTCAGCTACAATTAAAAAAAAATGGCTTTATGAAATTTACATGCTAAAGATTGCAATGAGAAAAATTTATCCAGAGGGAACACAAACACAGAAAAACCAATGTGGCATGTATTCATTGATAAGTAGATATTATCTGTCAAGTAAATTATTATAAGATAGAGTTTACAGATGCACAGGGGTTCTATAAAGAGGAGGGTGTCTAGGAGGGGCATACAGACTTCCCTGGAAAGGGGGGGTAAAAGCAGATTTTTATGGAGGACCAGGAGCAGGTTGGGACAGGATCAGGAGGGATTAGGTGAAGGGGAAGGGATGCAGAGGCAATGTGTGAGGCAACGCAGCCTGAGTGGTTACTATGGAGCTTTAGGTAGACTATGTGGAAACCTCGTGCAATGGAAACTTCCTGGCATTTGTAAGATTCAGATAGCAATCTGAACGAACGTTTGTAGCCAGGAAATGCTTCCAGTGTGGAAATGAGTTACTGGCCAAGGGGATCTTGTGAAGATCCCTAAATAATACAGACTGATACTAAGAGGTTCACCCTCGTATAACTGATGTATGGGCTTTATTGCAGAAGAAAACATTCTCACAGATAACTGAATGTAGAGACATTGACCTGGTACCTATATGAATCTTTTTGTCCCTAAGTTCTATTTGCTAGGAGAAGAAACCAACTCAGCCCCCAAACCCTCAACATAAATCTACCCAGCCAGAAAGGTATGCTCAAGAAATGGTTGCACAAAACTTGTGAGAATGGCCTAAGACTGTCTGGTTTAACTTGAGGATCACAGCTGTAGAGGTAGCCCATGTCCAACACCATACGGATTGCCAGGAACTAGAGACTGGATATCCGTGACACCTAGAGTCCTAGGAAAACCAAACTTTACCAGCAAACAAATAAAATGATGAAATGACTTCTAATGATATTTGGCTACATTCATAATCTTTGCCTTGCCCAGTCATCATTAGAGAAGCAGCCATACATTATGTAAAGAGTCTAAATCGGGGGGTCTCCTCTGGTCCCCTCCCCTTGGAGATGGGAAACCTTGTGGAAGAGATAGAAGCCATAGGGTATGAAGGATACCAGGGGACCTTGACCTATTGAATCAATTAAGTTGAGTACATATGAGCTCACAGAAACTTAAGAGGAAATCACAGGGTCTATAAGGGTCTTTAACATATCTCCTGTATATATGTTAGGGCTGTTAGTTTGCTACCATTAGTAGGAGCAGGTGTGTTTCCAACTCTTGGGATTGCTCTTGTGACTTTTTCTCTTATTGGGATTCAACCTTGACATAAGGACTTTTCCTTGTCCTGTATTCTGTTTATTATGTTTGGTTGATGTCTGCTGGAGGCCTGCTCTTTTCTGAAGGGTAACCCAAGGTGAGAGGACTTCACAAGTGGGGAACTGGGAGGGGTGAAAGGAGGAAAACTTGTCAGGGTGTATTGTAGGAGAGAAGAATCTGTTTTCAGAAGATACATAGATACATAGATACATAAATACATACATAGATATAGATGATAGGTATTCTCTTTGCATGTGCAACTATTAATCCTACACCCTTGTTTATATAGAGAAATTTATTTGCTATCATTATCTTATTTATTGATAAGACTGAAAGCTACAACACACATTTATAAAGTAGTGAAGAAGTGAAACAATATGAAACATGTTAAATGCTGCATTTTTCTTTTTATCTAACTCTGCCAGGCTGTAGCTTTAACACTTTTCCAAAGTTACAGCATACTGTTAAAACTTAGCTCTATATGTTGTGCATTCAGTGTCTTAATAGCACAATGCAACATATGTAAATTTCTAACAGAAAGTTTTGTATCGTAGTAAAATAATGTAAGTTGCTGTTTAAAATGATAAATTACTGACAAGGGGATTACATGAAGTATAAAACAATTTTGACTTGCTGTATGAAAATGAG
The DNA here is from genome assembly GCF_900095145.1 of Mus pahari. Taxonomy (NCBI): domain Eukaryota; kingdom Metazoa; phylum Chordata; class Mammalia; order Rodentia; family Muridae; genus Mus; species Mus pahari. The sequence goes on from NC_034597.1 coordinate 75,181,038, forward strand.
GAAAATGTATTGATACTCTAGCCAACTTTAAATTGTTTTTCTGTTAGCTGTATTTCCAGGAAAGGAAGCCATTTTGATTAGAGGATGTGATTTTTCTAAGCTGTTAAAACTCAGCCACAAGGCTAAAATTTCTTTACTATAAAGACCCACATAGACAAATGGGAATAGGTGAATAGCAGAGCAAAAGTTTGGTATGTCTCAAAACCTTTTCATATCCATGGTGAATTGTGCAAAAATTTCACAGGCTGCTAAGAACTTTACACAATTTGATTCATCTTGTTTTATATATATATATATATATATATATATATATATATATATATATATATATATACACACACATGCAGTGAGGATGCAGTGAGGGTAGAAATTAAATAATTTTTACAGAGATCATATAACTTTAACTTCAACAGAGCTGTGATTTGTACACTGAGTGTGGAACTTCAAAGTCAAAAATCCCTTTGCTCTGAAACATTGTATTTCCATAGAAGATCAAAACATTGAAAAGTACTCTTTAAAGCTACGAAGAAAGGTTTAATATTCACAGCCCAAAAGAATAGTCTCAAAATTCTTAAATTGTAGTATGCCTTCCAATTTTATTCCTGCTCAAACATGTTCATTGTTCTTTTAATTATTGTATGTCTTCATTGAAACAAGTAATGCAATATATGGAAAATATGGAAAGCTGTTAAAAAATGGAATCTTGCATAACTCAATAAGTCTTTCATTACCACACTAACACTTTAACATCCATTCTCAGAGGCAACCAGCATCATTGTTTCATTTCACAAACAATAATTTGTGTTTGTATTGTTACACAAACCCTCTTTCTATTAAAATATACAAAGCTATGTATCTTCCTTCAGATAGGGAACCTCTTTTAATAGGTTGAAGTAGACTGAAGATTGCATGTATACATATAATATCTGTATCTACCAATTCTCTGACTTTGACACAAAGATATTCATTTCAATAATGCTTATTATGTTAAAATAGAAACATTAAAAATAACAGAGAAAAAGAGTGCTGTAATAAAGGTGGCACAGACATTGTGGAGTGATCAACCAATGACTGGTCCAGCTTGAGATACATGCAATGAGAGAGAGTCCACACCTGAAATTGTCTGGAGAGCCAGGAACCATAGGCTGGATAGCCCAGAGACCTAGGAGAGAACCAAACATGCACACAAATAAAGCCAATGAAACGATGTTTAATGATATTCTGCTATATTTTAAAAATATTTTTTAGTCAGAAAAGCTTCATGCAGCAACTGAGGGAAATAGATAGAGGATCACAACCAAACATTAGGCAGAACTCTGAGAATCCTGCAGAAGAGTGGGGTAAAGTATTACAGGAGCCAGAGGGGTCAAGAACAAAGCAAGAAAACCCACAGAATCCACTAACCCCATCTCCTAGGGGCTCACAGGGACTGATATGGCAGCTAGGGAGCCTACACAGGACTGAAATGGACCCTCTGTATATATGTTACAGTTGTGTAGCTTGGTCTTCTGCTGGGACTCCTAACAATGAGAGCACAGGCTGTCTCTGACTCTTTGGCTGGATTTTAGAATCCTTTTTCTTCATACTGGCTTGCCTCTTCCAGCCTTAATATAAGGGGAGATACCTAGTCTTATGGAACTTGATATGCCATGTTTGGTTGCTATTCATAAGAGGCCTTCTCTGTTCTGAAGAGAAATGTGAAGGAGTGGATGGAAGTCATCAGAGAGTAGGTAGGTCAGAGGGACTGAGAGGAAAGAAAAGTGAGAAACTGCCATTATATTTGAAAAACTTCTAAAACAAACCTGGCAGTGAAACACGGTATTATTATTTTGGCATTATTGACAATGGAGTAGAGGCTCTCTCTGTCTTGGGTACATCTTTCTCCTTTCTTTTTTTCCTTCCTTCCTTCCTTCCTTCCTTCCTTCCTTCCTTCCTTCCCTCCCTCCCTCCCTCCCTCCCTCC
>NC_034597.1:75183143-75190914 GCF_900095145.1 Mus pahari
TTTTCTTTTCTTTTCTTTCTTCATTTATGTTTTTACACTCCAGATTGGATGCCCCCAACTCGGTCAATCCCCCATCTGTTCCACATCCCTTACCTCCTCCCCAACCCCTGACTTCACAAGGATGTCTCCACCCTCAACCCCCACCCCATGTGACCTCTAAATTTCTTGGGGCCTCCAACCTCTTGAGGGTTAGGTGCATCATCCCTGACTGAGCCTAGACCTGGCAGTCCTCTGCTGTATGTGTGTTGGGGGCCTCATATCAGCTGGTGTATGCTGCCTGGTAGGTGGTTCAGTGTTTGAGAGATTCCTGGGGTCCAGGTTAATTGAGACTCCTACAGGGTCGCCCTCCTCCTCAGCTTCTTTTAGCCTTTCTCTAATTCAACCACAGGGGTCAGCAGCTTCTGTCCACTCATTGGTTGGGTGCAAATATCTGCATCTGACTCTTTCAGCTGCTTGTTAGGTCTTACGGAGTGTGGTCATACTAGGTTCATAGCAGCCTTATCTGTCATGGCCAGAAGCTGGAAACAACTCAGATGTCCTAAGACAGAAGAACGGATACAGAAAATGTGTTTCATTTACTCAATAGAATACTACTCAGCTATTAAGAATGAGGACATCCTGAGTTTTGCAGGCAGATGGATGAAACTAGAAAATACCATCCTGAATAAGACCCTAAAGGACATGCATGGTATGTACTCATAATAAGTGAATATTAGCCCCCCCAGAAAAGTACAGAATACATGAGATACAGTCCACAGAACTCAAAAAGGTTAACAGGATGAAGGATCCAAGTGAGGATGTCTCAGTCCTACTTGGGAGGGAGAAGAAAGCAATCACAAGTGGTGAGGGAGGGAGGAATCTAGGAGGGAAAGTGGACAAGGTAGGTGTGGAGAGGGGAACCTAATCTGGTGTTGAGGGAAAAGGCTGAGGGCCAGCAGAAAGAATGGAAACAGGCAAACTCTGGAGGGAGGAGGTTGGGGGCACCCTACAGAATGCACCAGAGTCCTGGGAGGTGAAAAATCTCTCAGGGCTCAAAGGGAGGGACCTTAGATGAGATGCTGGACAGTAGGGAGAAGGAACTTATAGAGCCCACCTCCAACAGAAAGATAGGGCATCAAATGAGAGAAGGGGTTGCCATCCCACAGTCAAAACTCTGACTCATAATTGTTCCTGTCTGAAAGCACTGCAGGGATAGAAATGGAGAGGAGCCTGAGGAAAAGAAGGTCTAGCAACAGGCCCAAAGTGGGATCCAGTTCAAGGGGAGATCCCAAGGCCTGACAATATTATGAGGCTATGGAGCACTCACAAAAGTAGACCTAGCATGACTGCATTGATTTTCTTAAAAATAAAAAAGTTTCTTTCACGTTTTTTTTATAACTTCATGTTTTTATGCATACCATTCAGTCCTAACATAATGCCAGGTGAATGGATCCATGCTATTTTTTTCTGTCACGAATTGTCATAGCTGACATAATAATGGATTTATGCTTAAATTCATTTTACACAACCATGTCTAAAAGGCCCGCATGTGTGTGCATTTTTGTATTTCTATGTTGCTCTCCAACAATGTTGACCCATTTCCACTTCCATAGCAATGCATGCAATTGTTGTTCTCTTCCACCCTCACTTACATGATATTGTCCCATAGTTTTAATTCATGACAAAATAAAAGGTGGAAAACCAATGTCTCCTCATCCAGTTGACTTGTATTTCATTAGGTCCTGCCCATTTTCTTTTTTTTTTTTTTCCAAAAACATTTTTATTCTATCCAGAAAGTCCCCTATACCCTCCCCCTACCCTGCTCTCCATCCCACCCACTCCAGCTTCCTGGCCTTGGCATTCTCCTGTACTTAAGTTCCTGGATGTTTTAGGCTGGAGTTTTTTGTTTTTGTTTTTGTTTTGTTTTGTTTTGTTTTGTTGTATTTTCTTTCACTGTTTTGTCAATATCTTCTATGGTATCTTCTGCACCTGAGATCCTCTCTTCTATCTCTTGTGTTCTGTTGCTGATGCTTGCATCTGTGACTCCTGATCTCTTTCCTAGGGTTTGACCTCCAGAGTCTCTTGCCTTTGTGATTTCTTTGTTGTTTAAAATTTTAGATCCTGGACAGTTTTGTTCAATCCCTTCACCTGTTTGATTGTGTTTCCCTGTATTTCTTTAATAGATTTATGTATTTCCTCTTTGAGGGTTTCTACCTATTTATCTGCATTCTCCTGTATTTCTTTAGGCAGTTATTTATGTTTCCTCTCTTTATGTCCAAATAATCTTCCAGATTGTTCCAAAATGTTCTCCCACTAGTCATCTTTTCACCAACTGATGGACATTTATGGTTGTTTCTGCTTTTGGCTATTGTGAATAATGTTATTGGCAACATGTGTATATAAATTTGTGTGTTGGGGAGATACCAAGGAGTAGTCACTGGAGCACATGTTGCTCTGTGCCTGACCTTTCAGGAAAATAGTAAACTATATTTCCAAATGGCTGCAGCGTTGTCCCATGAAGTTTACAGATTCTAATGTAGCCACACCCTTGTTACCATTTGTGAATCTTAGCCACCCTAGTGGGTGTGTGTTTTGATACAATGTGAAAACAGTGTTCCCCAAAGGTCCCTGGGTTAAAGACTTGTCCTCCAGACTCTTCTACAGTGAACATGGTTTGGCCCTTTGGGACATGGGATCTTGTAAGAGGTTCTTTGGTCATTAGTGATGTGTCCTGGAAGCAATTATGGGACTGAGCTTGTTCTGTCTCTAGTTCTGCTTGTAGCTTGTAAGATGAATGGTTTTCTCTGCCTTGCATTTAAGATTCTTTATCATTTCCATGAGATGGGATTTTAGGTCAGAATCTTGCTTCTCAGATGTGTTAGGGTATCCAGGGCTTGCTGTGTTGGGAGAACTAGGTACTGATGATACCATTTGGCACCATTCTGATGAAATTGGTTTCTGTTACTTATGCTTTATTTTTTATTTTTTTTTTATTTTTTTTTTTATTTTTTTTTTTTGCTTTACTCTTGCCATCTGGTTATCTCTGGTGTTAACTAGCATTGCTTTCTCTGACTTGGTGCCTGTCCCTCCTGTGAACCTGGTTATGATGAGCCTCCTGAAGTAATGCTGTCTCTGGATGTGTAGGAGAGAAAGGGGCTGGGGTACCTGATTAGCCGCTGGATGCAGTTGTGGACTGTAAGGAAGATGTGTCTCTAGCAGGGATAGGTTCTGTGTCTGCTGGGCCCCATGAGGGTCCCATTTAGGTAACATATTGGGTCTCATGGGGGGGTCTCACCTGTGATCCTATTTGTGAAGTACCTTCTGGGAGCCAAGTTGTCTCTAGATGTGGGCGGGAGTCTGGAGCACCAGATCTGCCTGGAGCAGATTAGTAGGCAGGAAGATTGTCTATGGCACCCCGACAGATCCTGAGTCTGCTGGCCTTGTGTGGGTCCCAGTTAGGCCAGTTATTGGGGTGGAGGGTGTCTCTCCTATGGAATAAATTTTCAAAGTAAGTATTTCTTGAGCATCTTCTGGATTTCATTAGGATTTGTTATAACCCTTCATTCTATAACTTTCAACTTATTATTTTGACTCTCTTGCTTATGATAAATGTTTCAAAATCCCATTTGCATTTTCACAGATGCACTTTATCATTTGAATGACAGTGTGCCATTTTATCACTTTATTAATTTTACCCCTGGTCATTATTATTTTTGGTATTTGTTTTTGGTTGGTTGGATGGTTGGTTTTGTTGTTGTTGTTAGTTTTTTTTTTTTTTTAACTTGGTCTTGATCAAAATTTTCTATGACTTTATCATGAGAATATTTCAGATTACTATGATTTCTTGCAATAAATATTGATAATTTTAAACTTTCTAGGATTGTCTTAGTTGTGTCCCAGAAGTTCAGATACATTGTATTATCATATTTCCTTACTTATACAAATTGGCTCTTATATTGAAAATTGATTCTTTTCTTTAATAATATATCTGATTACAGTTTCTCCTCCCTACATTCTTCCAAATTCATCTCCACCTCTGCTCACCTCCAAATCCAATCACTTTCTGTCTCTCATCAGAAAAGATCAAGCTTTTAAGAGATAACAAATATATATATATATATATATATATATATATATATATATATATATATATCAGAAGAGCATATGCGATAAAACAAAACAATCGCATCAAAGTTTAAGAAGGTAAACCAAAGGAGGAAAGTAACACAAGGGAAGGCACAAGAATAAGAGACTCACTCATTTATACAGTCAGGAGTCCCATAAAAGCACTAAACTGAAAGCCACAATATATATGCAGAGGACATGGTACAGGCACTATACCTTTTAATTTTTTTTAATTAACCATTCCACTAGTTTACATCTCAAATGATACCTCCCTTCCTGGTTACCCCTCCACAGCACCCCCCCCATCTCATTCACCCTCTCTCCCATTCCGTTTGCCTCTATAAATTTGCTCCCCCTACCCACCTGCTCCACTGCACCAGCATCCCCATACGCTGGGGCATGGAGCCTACACAAGATTAAGGGCCTTCTCTTCCCTTGATGTCACACAAGGTCCTCCTTTCCTACATATATACCAAGGATTCTCCCATGTACACTCCTTGGTTGGTGGTCTAGTCTCTGAGAGCTCAGGGTGATCCAGCCAACCAACATTGTTCTGCCTATGGGGTTGCAATCCCCCTCTGCTCCTCTAGTCCTCTTCCCAGGTCCCCCACAAGGGTCCCCAAGCTCAGTCTGATGGTTGGCTGCGAATATCTGCATTGGTCAGGTAATGGCAGAAGCTCTCAGGAAGCAGCCATAACAGGTTCCCTGTCAGCAAGCACCTCTTGGCAACTGCAACAGTTTCGGAGTTTGGTAGGATAGATCTCTAGGTGGTGTGGTCCCCGGATGGCCCTTCCTTCAGTCTCTGCTCCATTTTTGTCCCTGTCTTTCCTTTGGACAGGAACATTTCTGGGCTAAAAAATTTTGAGATGGCTTGGTGACCCCATCCCTCCAGTGGCGGTCATGCCTGTCTACTGGAGGTGGTCTCTATGGGTTCTATCTCCCCTTCACTGGAGCATTTCAGCTAAAGTAATCCCCATTAGGTTCTCAGAGCCTCTCCATTCCCTGGCATCTGGGACCATCCAATGGCTACCCCGAGTTCTTCATCCCCCACTGCTACAAATTTTTTGATTTCCTGACCTTCTGAACCTCTCTTCCATTCCCTCCAATACCTGATCCTGCCTCTCCATTTTCCCCTCCCCCTTCTCTCTCCGTTGCAACTGTAGCTTCCCTGGGCTTCCTTCCTTCTAAAGCCAGGCACTATACATGTTGCTTCAGTCTCAGTGAATTCATATAAACTTTGCTCAGTTGATTTAGAGGGCCTCGTTCTGTCCTCTGTCTCATCTGTTTCTTATTCTGCTTCTATGTCTGTATGTTTCCTTGAGCTATTGAGGGCGGAGATTGGATGGAGATACCTTATTCAGAGCTGACCATTTCCAAGTTCTCTCACTCTCTGCATGATGCCTGGTTTGGGGTATCTATATTTGTTGCCATTGCTATAGGAGAAATCATCTCTGATAATGAATGAATAAGGCACTGATCTATGAGTATAGCAAAAGTATTTTTAGGAACTATTAGAAATAGTAAGGAAAAATGATCGTTGATTCCTGTTACTTTTGTTGTTAGAGATGGAATTATGTTTATGTGGCTATTATCATTTTTATTTGTTAAAAAATTACTTTCTTGCTTTTTCTAGGGTGTAGTTTCCCTTCCAGTTGCACTAAAACATAGGGCTAAAGGTTCTATGCAGTACCAATGTGTCTTCTCAACATTTAGTGAATAGTGATGGTGTCATCAGAAATGAGGTTTTACTGTCAGTTTGTTCAGAGCAGTCTATTGTCTTGGCAAAAGTTTGGGTTGCTCAACGATTTTCATGGGAACCCATTGGCCAATAAATTGTATGCAACCAAATCATATTACTGGATGATTTATTGAGTGATAAGAGATGGCGAGATGGGATTCCATCTCTCTCATTATTTGGGGAATTTATTAGATTTACCTTCATGAATTTTAGGAATTTTCCACTGCATTATATTTCCATAACACCCTTCAAATGCTGCACTGTTCTAGCCATCCCTCTACATTCTTTCCCTCTTACATATGTCTTAAAATTCCCAGGTTGACTTTAAAATTTTGCTTTGCTGGATATAACTTTGTTAGCACGTGTTCCTTTCAAGGATTGATAAGTCATCCCATGATTTTCTGTGTTAATTTTTTACATTCGTTGAAGTTTCTACATATAAGTTAAAAGAAACTCATATTATTTTTATTTCTCCCATTTTATGAGTGTATATCAAAGAAACATGAGCAAGTCAAAAGATAATTTAGAATTCCAGTTTTTTTAACTTTGTTTATTGACCAATGTATATAAATTTATAATTAGCCATTATTTTAATGTAAAGTTTGTTTTACAAAATATTTAATAGTAATATTTTAATAATATTTAGACAGAGTTCTCATATTTAGATGTGTCATATGCTAGATAACTGTCTTTTATTTTTCAGAAACTTGGGCTTATTTTGTAGGGTAAATATAACAATTAAAGTTGGTTGTGAATGTCATTGGCATACTTGCAGAGAAAATTTAATAAAAGACTAACAATATTACATAATATTTTTGTTGTGAAAATAGGAATAGCCATATTTTTTCTAACTAGCTATGCATTTGTATAGAGAAATTTAAATCCAGCAACATAGCTGCTCTGTCAAGGGAACATATCAAAAGACCTTCTAGGTTTATATGATCTGACTGTAATGTAGACATGCCATTAGTACATTTGTTTAATCCTTAACAATGATGGTAAAGTTAGTTTTTAGAAATAATCAGTCAGGCTAGAAAGTGACTTCTAATTAAGAGGCAGACAAAGTGATGAATCAGAGAAAGATTTGACAAAAAGAAAGATTTGCACAGCACATATACAACTTTTATCTCATCCCAGCATCTGAAAAAGTAAAAATGATACTTACACATTTACTTTTTAAAATACTTATATACATAAACTATATGAGTGATTGATAACAAATAAAACTGTTCACCTTTCAGTATCTAAAGTAGACTAATAAGAGTGAAATATATTAGAGTGTCAGGGATAATCTTTTGTTTTTTAAATCTCTTCCTGTTTTATTTATCAATGTGAGATTTACTGCTTATTAAAATCTTTATCTTTCTGTTTTTGTTTTGAAATGGGGACTTCTATAGTATATGCTGCCCTGAAAAATTAGTATTCACTTGAGAATGTATTCCAACCCTCAATTCTCCAGTCCTTAAAACGCAAATAATGATGTTATTTGTTTATGCTTAAAAGGTGTTAAAAAGGTGTTCTATTACCCAGTCTTCATGATAGGCACTTATATTTCACTTTTTGTCATCTTCCTACTCATTCAGTGAATTGCACAAGTAGTAGCAAGCATCATTTTAAAAATTTGAACCTGAAGTACCATGTGTGTTTTGCTTTTCAGAAGTCTGTTTTACAATGCAGTTTATTTCTTTCAATATTAGTATAAATAGAAATATTGATTTGCAAAAAAATCTGTTCCCTTGAAAATCAAACATGAAAGAAAATAAAACAATAAAAATATTTAATAACTTTTATAACATTGTATAATGACCACAAATAAAAGCAAAAATACAAGCCTTAGCAATTATCAAAACTATATAAGCCAGGCGTGGTGGCTTATGCCTTTAATCCCAGCACTCAGGAGGCAGAGGCAGGCAGATTTCTGAGTTCGAG
>NC_034597.1:75191845-75225725 GCF_900095145.1 Mus pahari
TTTTTTGGTTTTTTGAGACAGGGTTTCTCTGTGTAGCCCTGGCTGTTCTGGAACTCACTTTTTAGACTAGGCTGGCCTCGAACTCAGAAATTCGCCTGCCTCCGTCTCCCAAGGGCTGGGATTAAAGGCACGCGCCACCACGCCCGGCTTAATTCTAAATTTTAATTGGTGAATTTATACTGTCTGCGTGTTATGTATGAGTATATTATGGTAGCAATGTTTGTTACCTTGTATAAGACATTATAATTAGTACACAGAAACTTTTAAATTTTTCTTTATACATTTTAATTAATTCACTAATTGTGTGTGTGTGTGTGTGTGTGTGTGTGTGTGTGTGTGTGGTGTGTGACATATAAGTGTATGTTCTTGCTAGGACACGTGTATCGAGGTCAGATGACAACTTGCAGGAGATGATATGTGTCACTGTAGTTGAAATAAATCATTAGTCTTAGCAACAAGTACCTTGAAAACAGGAGCTAAATCTCTCACTCTGAATTTCTTTAAAGTTAAGTCATCTGTTGAGATCAAACTGCTTTTACTGTGAACAATTTTTTTGTATTCCAATAAAATTACCTTACTTTAAATTTGTTTGATAAGTATATAAAACATCTCTTTCTACCATGGTTATATTGATGGTTTCATCTTTTCATAGTTCAGTGACAGACAGGACAAATCAGTGTCTGTAGACATGTTGAATGAAAAAATGATGGCTAAGTCATATCTTTCTATTTTCTATTTGTTGAGACTGGAAATTTGAGCAAAGGTTCTCTTGGACTTGTAATTCCTTCAAACACCACAATGAGTCAAGTTTGTGTGTGTGTGTGTGCATGTACTATGTACATACATATACATGTATATATGTACCCATTTGTTGAGAACATCTAATTTTGTAATAGGGGTAATAACTTATTCTTTCCAGTACTGATTACCGTTTAAATACAGCAATATAGAACGACCTCATCTTTTGATACTGGAAATGATAGAGAGATAGCATTGGCTGTTCAGCTTCATCTCTCATAACTTTAAGTTATCTACTCTTGTTGCCTACTTAATATACTCCCGTTTACATTGTTTGTTATTTACTATGGATTTTCAGCACAAGTAATTTTATATTTATGCCTTTTTTGTATGAACTTTAACCCGAACATGGTAGCAGATATTAAATTATTTTGAAGCACTGTAAACTGCCTTCTGCACCCTCATTATGGTAATGTGTGAAAATCATAAACATTCTAGAATAGCTATTATAACTACTGCAACTGATGCTGTCTGCAGCTCTTTTAAGAATTGTGAGCTTCCAAGCTAGAAAGAAAACTCAGTGGTTAGGAACACATACATTAGGTTCCAGGAGAGTCAGTGGGGCACCAAGCATCTATGTGAGGTGGCTCACAACTGCTTACAATACTAGCTATATGGGATCTGATACATTTTTCTAGTCATGGGGCAATGTCACCTAAATGCACACACACACACACACACACACACACACACACACACACACACAAACACACTTTTTAAAAATTTCTTTAAAAGAGCCTTTGAGATCAACATATTTAGAAATAATTTTCCACTTCATTGTAAGTTCTGTTCTCATTCATAAACTGGTGATATGTGTTGTTCACTGTGGATAATTGCATAGGATTCTGATGAGTCATATGAAGTCACAGTCTCCAGACTGACACTACCTGCCCCATATATGACCACTGTATACTGTCAAATTGTATTAGTTATGCTTCCTGCTCTTCCCTATATAGCTTGTTGGCTTTAGATATTGAATATTGTTAGTCATGTTTTCAACTCATATTTAGGAAGGTAAACGTTAGGGTGTCTAAAAGATAAGAATTTAGGGGAAGGTCATGGAAGCTACAAAATATATTGTAGAAGCTACAGAAAATAATATAGAAAAAGAATTACTGAAATTGTGCTTTTGAAAAAGACTATAAAAATACTGGATTGTGTTTATGCACCACTGTTGGTATTGATGTGTGAGATAATTCCATGGATAGTTTCATGTATCAGTAACACTGCTGTTGTATTCTCTCCTATCTTGTCTACTTATAACCATGTAGCTAATATTTGAAAGCTAAGAAAAGAATTATATTCTAACATTATACATTTTAGCTTTCCTTAAATCTGACATTGTCCTGTGAAGCCTTGCCTAATATAAGTTCTTAATGATAAGATTTTTCACAGACAAATTTATTACAAGACAATGTGGATTGTTGCCTCTGGAAATTGAATATTCTTTTTATTTCCATCCTTGTTCTTTCACTCTCTCACATGTTCTTGTGTACATAGCAAGTAAAGTGTCCCACAGAGAAATCTTAACTCCATAGAAATCATTTTTCAGTGCTTAATATGCAACATAGACTAATTAGCATTCCCTCCTAGTAGATTATATGCTTTCTAGAAATATTAAACACATTTGCTTCAATAATTAGTTACATTATGAACATTATTTAATCTTGTATCTTATAACATATAGGAAAATGAAAAATTTTATAGAAATGAAGTAGAAAATCATTTTTCCAATGCAATATTTTTATTATTTGCGAATATCACACCATGAAACACAAGTTCACTTCCAAGTCCTCTCAAGTCTGACCACTTCTTACAGTATTTCAACCTCATCCCCACAGAATAAAGAAGAAAAATAAAACCTGTCCAATTTGTGTTGCTCATATACCTTCTGGACCATGGTTAAACTATCAGTGGTCTGTCCCTTAAAGAAAATTGAGTCCTTTCATACCTGCATCCCACCAGAAGCCATCAATTGTGCAGAGCTACACGTCAACATCCTGTTCCCAATTTTTAAGAGTTTTCTTTGATGGCTTTCTGTCTAGACTGTTACTTTATCTGGGGGGTGGTGGTAGGGAGTTTCATAGAAGCAGAATATGTCCCTTTTCTCAACTCTGAGTCTGTTTTATCATCAATACCACAGAAAATGTAGCTTCTTACAGTTAGTGGGAGCACACATCATGGACTTCCAGGTGGTTTCTGGTGACAGTGCAGACTATGAACACCTACATTATCTCTGACTTCAGCAGGTGCTATAGACCTCAGCATGGTCTTTGGTGGTAGTACAGAGAATGGACATAAACATGGCCCTCTGAGGCAGTGTGGGCCACAGATGTAGCACAGGCCAAGGACATTAATACTGTTGACAGCCACAATAGCCACAGACACCAATATGGTCCCCAGCAACAGCCTGGCCTATAGACATAGATTTTAGGTAGCAGCGTAGACAACAACCACATTGCCTTTGTTGGTAACGCAGCCCACAGACAACAACAACATGACTTCAAGCAACAACATAGATCATAAAGAAATGTGTATATTTAAACAGTAAAAATACAGTTTCCTAGATTAAGCAATTACCTCAAAGTGAATTAAACTAGACAACAAATGGATATAGACAGTTAAAGAAATGGCAATAATAGATAGCTAAAATATGAATCATATCTGGTGGCAACAATAGAGTTGTAGGAAAATTTACCTTAGATACAGGTTTAAATAGCACTAAGATTGTTAACAGAAACCAAGTATTCTTACTCAGTGTCAGTCTGGGATATTATTTCAAATACTTCACAATATACAGGGATTTCTCTAGAATTTGTGTCTTTTTTGCTTGAGCATCACAAAAGTTTGGTGATAAGATTTTTAAAGAATGTTGAAAAATCAACAAAATAGGCTTTCTACTGAGTCCACAGTATTCTACAGATACATGTGATAATTCCTAGACTATATTTTTTGAAAATTTTAAATATTAAAAATAAACACTAAAAATAGTTACTATGTTTTCTATTATTTAAGAAATGGTTTCAAATGTACATGGTCTTTTAGTTTTATTTACTTTTGAAAACCATATGACCTAAATGTCAATCTCACTGATAATGAATGCATATTCTGAGAGTATTTTCTTGATTCCTGATGGTTATAAAATATGAAAATAGTTGGGTTAGTACATTAAATAAGTGAAAATATTTGAAGATTCTTCTACCTGATTCACGAATATGAGTTTTGATCAGGAATTTCCTCTCAATTTGAGTAAAGTCACTCAGTTTTTTACCTGACTCTAGTCTCCTGACCTCCTTTTTCTTAGACAGTTTGCTTTATAAAAATCTGTAATTGTAAATTACCATCCTGCCCTTTAAAACGCAAACACTTTCAAAATACCTTGCCCCTTTACACAGAATGTCCTAACGCAGAAATGTCCTTTTCCAGGAACTGAGAGGAATATATAAAATGTGCACACCGATGTGAGAGCAAACAGAGCTTCCAGTTTATCCTTAGGGGAGAGAATACTGAGTTTGCAGCTTCCAAGTCCTGCAGAGGGTACCTTGCTCAGAAATGGAAAGCTATCACTTCTCATGAAAAGATTAAAAATTAGTTTGAGTAAAGTCAATTAATAATCATGGAAGGTCAAGCCCCACTTTCACTCTTGCCTCTGATTACTCCTGCTTCTTGTTTCTATTTCAGCTGAATTCGGACTTTCTTCCCCAATGGCAACAACCATGAAAAAAAAAAAAAATCTTCCTTTCTGTGAAACTTTTCCCCATGCAACTTTGTTTGCATAAGCATTATTTCTGAAAATAACAGCAGACAGAAACAACTGAAGCAGCAAAGGACTCAGAAAAGATCCATTTCTTTTGAGAAGAACTGCATGGCAAATACTGATAAAGGAATTCCGAATGGAGACAAGCAGGGAAGTAGAGACGTGCACCTCAATTACGCTACATGTGCACCTTACAAAAAGAACAGAAAAATAATAAATGATGTGGTAAGTGTAGTGGTCATGGCTACAGAAAGGCTGAAAAAAAAGATAAGGGAGATAATGATTTCCACGGTACAGTACACCACTGTGTATTAACTCATCAAAAGTCCCACGGCGTCTTATTCAGAGCGGTAAACTGAGGTGCATGTTGGTTTGTATCTTCACATAGATTAAAATTATATTTCTAATAGAAAGGAAATTTGATGACTAGTGCCCATCTGTTGTATTGGGTAAGAAGAAACTGTCAACTAGAAACACTTTCATTAGATCACGTCAGGAAATAAGAAAATTCCCACAAAATGTGAAAGATTATAAAAATTCTTCAATGTTAGATTATATACTCAATGTCATCCCATTCCCCCACCCTTCAAACTAAAATAAATGGCTGCTGCTCAAGAGGTCCTGAGTTCAACTCCCAGCAACCACATGGAGGCTTACAACCATCTGTAATGGATCTGATGACCTCCTTTGATGTGTCTGAAGACTGTGACAGTGTACTCACATACATTATTTAGATAGATAGATAGATAGATAGATAGATAGATAGATAGATAGATAGATAAAGTCAAACAACAACAAAAAACTGAAGGAAGCATGAATTAACTTCTGAATTTAAAATAAATAAATAGAAAAAAAATAGGCTCTTTTTAAAATAACACATTTTTTTAAATTATTTATTTATTTATTTATTTTTATTTATTTATTTTGCTCCAGATTTTATTCCCTAACCCGGTCCACTCTTCAATTGTTCCACATCCCATTTCTGTTCCCTGTACCTCTGTCTCCAGGCTGATGTCCCTACCCACCGCACCCATGCCCACCAGACCTCCAAATTCCCAGAGCCCTCCAATCTCTTGGGGGTTAGGTGCATCTTCTCTGACTAAACCCCAGACCCAGCACTCCTCTGCTGTATATGTGTTAGGTGCCTCATATCACCTGGTGTACGCTGCCTAGTTGGTAATCCAGTGTCTGGGCTGGGGGGTGTTAGTTAATTGAGACTGCTGGTCCTGCTACTGGGCCGCCCTCCTCCCCAGCTTCTTCTTAATTCATCCATAGGGGTCAGCAGCTTCTGTCCATTGGTTGGGTGCAAATATCTGCATCTGACTCTTTCAGAGGGCAGTTATGACAGGTCCCTTTTCTTGTGAGCGCTCCAGAGTCTCAGTAATAGTGTCAGGCCTTTGGATCTCCCCTTGAGCTGAAACCTACTATGGACCTGTCACTGGGCCTTCTTTTCCTCAGGCTCTTCTCCCTTTCCATCTCTGCAGATCTTTCAGAGAAAAACAATTATGGGTCAGAGTTTTGACTGTGGGGATAGCAACCTTGTCCTTCACTGGACACCTTTTTTTTTTATTTTTTTATTTTTTTCTGCTAGAGGTGGGTTCTACAAGTTCCCTCTCCCCACTGTAGGGTATTTCATCTAGGTTCCTGAGAGTCCTTTGAGGCCTGAGAGTCTGTCACCTCCCAGGTCTCTGGTATATTCTGGAGGGTCCCCCCAACCTCCTATCTCCTGTTTTCATTCTTTTTGCTGGCCCTCAGGGCTTCAGTCCTTTTCCCCCACCTAATACCAGATCATTTTTCTCCTCTCCCCTTTTTCCCCCATGTTAAAAGTTTATTCGATTTTCAAACTTCCTTAATTTATTTTTAAAAAAAATAAATCAATTTCAAAACGGCACTCATGTTACATTATAATGCGTTTTAGTCTCTTTCTATTTAAATGTATTTATAATTGAGATGACAGGCATGGTAAGTAGCCAGTTCATTGGATGGAAATGCCTCGAGTGGAGGCGTGGCTATCATGCGCAGTGCAGACCCAGTGTAAAGTCTCAGATTCAGCCCTAAAATCAATAAAGGCAAATCGTTTGCAGCTGCTCACAGAGAAGTTCCCGACAAACAAGGTTTTGCCATTAAAGATTACAGAATAAGAGGGTGCTACAAAAATAGTCTCTGGTTCTCCAGAGATAATCCCAAATGAGGTAATCACTTCACCTGCACCCTCTGATGCTCTCATGTTAAACCTTTGAAAGAATTTCCTGGTGCACAGTAGTGACTGAAGTCAGTCTCCAAGTGCTTCTCCCGTGCTTTATACCATATTTTCATCTTTTTTCCCCTTTGAGTTACTAAAGCAATAAAAGTAAAATAAACATGGAACAATAATGTTCATGTACAGATGTTAATTGCAAGACCTATAAAAAGTAAATATTCCAATCTGTGGGAAAGTAATTTCAGAAACACATCTTTTCCAGAAAATCATTCTGGAATGGCCTGAAGAATGTGGTTGATTAAGAGGATGCGATTGAATTTATTAGGAGACTAATAGTTCAAGAAATGAACCAGCAAGTTGTAAAAGATATGATGGAGAATTTTTAACATGTTAACTTGTGCAGCTAAACCCAAATTATATGACCATGTATTTACTGATGACTCCAGGGCCCAGAATTGTGAAGGGATTAGAAGTGTTTTGTTTGTTTGTTTGTTTGCTTGTTCGTTTGTTTGTTTAATTTTCAAGGTTCAGTAGGAGAAAGAATGATAAACAAAACTAGAGTGACACACACTAATTATTGGAAGGCATAACTCTGTGCTGTGGGCTAAATATGCCATGGAAGATCAGGAGACATCTGGCTGTGGAAATCATTGTTGTGTGCACTTGTGCCAGTAATTTGATATAGCTGAACCTCTTTTTCTTTGGTTAAATGAAGATTTAAAAATTATCTATATAGGAATAGAAGTGCTGTTTTAAAAAATGAAATAATAAAATGCATGGCATTTATATGTTCTAACAGTTATATGTTATAAAGACATCTGTCACATGTTATACGACTGATGTTTGGGACACACTCCCCCAAACTGTCATTACTACCATATTCCCATGGTTACATCAGTGTTTAACTCTCTGATCACACTACTTGTAATGGGAAAGAGGAAGCTCTTATTATTGCTGCTGTCATTACTGTGTTATTCATTTGTTAACTTTGAAATCCCTGTGACTCCTTCACAAAAAAGGTTTATTCAGTTACCGGTTGTATATCTGTAAATGTGGAGAATATTTTTTTCATAGAATTTTGCCAATGTACATTCAGATTAACATAATCATCTCTGGTTAATTTTCGATATTACAATTGTTTCCATTTGAATTAGGAGCTGCTGTAGGCTTTCAGTTAAGCATATTGAAGTTGTATGTAATTCATTAACGGTTGCTAGCCTGAACCATCTAATTTTGTTCAGGGAAGTAGAGACTGGTGTATTTTAAAACCATGCGACTATCACAGCTTTCAGTATGTTATGCATCTTGCCTAAATGTATACTATGGGTGATAATGATGCTAGTAAATATATTCTCAAGTTTATCACTATAGTAGTCATTCTGAAGTTCTTTCCAAGGTTCATGTAAAATTTTACTCTTGACATATCTTCAAAATATACAGCTGGCCCCCATTATAGGGGGCCTATAGCAAGCTCGCATTGTAATTTTGGTCATTTGTTTCTTCCTCTACCTATTCATCTGTTTTCCTGCCTCTGACTTTTTGCCTCATTTATCTAAGCACATATTCCCCTTGGCTTTTTCTGTTCCATAATTTCTTTGGTTTCTTGATTTCTGTTCAGTTTTTTTTTTTTTTTTTATGGTGTTGGTAGAACATTTAGCACTCACTAATCCACACTGTGTGGTGCTTAATATAAATGCAATCTCCCAAACAATTAAGAAAACAAAACAAAACAAAACAAACATCTTCAGCTTTGGTTAGAAGCCTGTACCACAGCTAACTCCTGCTTGGGAAACTATCAGTTTATGATAGGGAAAGAAATGCAAATAGCTTCTAGAGGAGTTTCTTAAAAGACTAACATTGGCATACTAAGCTTGATAACTAAAGAAAGAGCTTACATACTGATAAAATGCAGTTAAGGAAAAGGCCCAAACTGAGTACACTGGTCTTAAGAATATTTGGTTACATTTTTCCAAATTTATTATCAGAGAAAAGTGTTAAAAGTCTTAATTAGGCAAACATAGTCTCAAATTTCTAGTGCATGTTGAATATGTACACACTCCAAGTCAAATACTTACTGTCAGACATGTCCATATGTTAATGACAATAGAACATTCTAAAACAGGTATTGATAGTACTTTCAATGCTTGATAGAATAAAAATAGTGAGTAAATATTATATTGTACAAGATGGGAAGCTTGGCCTACTGCTCTTTGTCCTCAAAATGCACGGCAGCCTGCAGTACAGTTCAAATGATACCTCTGTGTGAGACTACAGTGTTATTGGGGTTTTGGTTATTGTTTGTTTTTAATTCTAGAGTTGTCTGAGGAAAGGGCTATTCAAACTCAAGATCTCATGTAGTATAGAGTATCTGCATTATAACTTCTAGAGTAAAAAATCCCCCAAAAGATCACTTACAGTTCAACCAAGGATTCTGCTAATGCAGCAGCTGCACGTTACATCAAGAGCATGTCAGCTAAAATTAAGAATGACATAAAGACTGTGTTCACCCAAAACTTGAAGTCAGATCACAAAGATTGTTATAAAAATCCTTTCATATGGAAATGAAACTCTACATTGAGAATCCTGGTAGGAGGCCAGGGACTTCACTTCACCCACCACTTCCCTGGGGTTAACTGGAGTTTGAAAGGAACACCAGGTTCGCCCTGGTTTTCCCCCTTCTAAATCGGGACTGCTTTTAAAGACTTGAGATCTCTTTCTTGTTCAGACTCGGGTTTCTTAACTTTCATGCCATGAAAGTGTGTCTGGCTTACTTTGAAACTTCTAATTAGATCTTCCTATCTTTCTTTCTCTCTGCCTTGGAGTGCTTTACATTCTTATACCAGAATACTCAAGACTGGGTAAGTTATGAAAAGAGGCTTATTTTGCTTATGGTTCTACATTTGATAGCCAGGAGTGTGATGCCTTGGGTCAAGAAGGTCGGATCTTGGTAGGCAGACAGGCAAGCATGTGTCTATGGGGGAAAGGACCTGATGCTAAGTCACCTGATCACCTAACAGAGAGACAATAGAATGTTCTAAAACAGGTATAGTAATTTCAACTTGATTGATTAAAAAAATGGTTAGTAAATATTATATTGTACAAGACGGGAAACTTGCTCTACTGTTCTAGATCCTGTGAGAACAGCAATCTCTCCACAAAGGTGAATGTGTCTCGAACCAAGGGTGGCTTCTTAATGTCCTAACCATATTTCAATACTCTAACATGAAGCATTAAAATACAGCAAGTGTTTTGGTTGCTAGAAACCGTATTCAAATAATAGCACTTCCTCTTTATACCAATATTCCAGTTGTTTCAAGTAATAGCAAAGTACACACAGCTCAGATATATCAAATATTGGGAATATCTACTTGTCATCATTTTTTTGTTTGTTTTAGAAAAGCAAATGTAGAAGCCATAAATCTTTAGTTTTTCTCAAGTAAACACATGCATACACACAACACTGCATGGGGACCATCATTTCAACAAGCATACTTCATCTCCAAAATACTATGGTTGTTTTGTTTTGTTTGTTTATTTATTTATTTTGTTTTGTTTTTTGAGACAGGGTTTCTCTGTATAGCCCTGGCTTTCCTGGAACTCACTCTGTAGACCAGGCTGGCCTTGAACTCAGAAATCTGCCTGCCTCTGCCTCCCAAGTGCTGGGTTTAAAGGCGTGTGCCACCATCCCCTGGCTTTGTTTTGTTTTGTTTTATTTATTTATTTTTTGTTTGGTTTGGTTTTTATTTAAGTGATACGTGTTAACTACCTCAGTTCCTAGACCCAAAACAGAGCATGTGCTTCTAGGAATAACTGAAACTAACTGGATTTATTAGCTCTAAAAGATAGATATTGCACCTATGATGGATAGAAAAAAAATACTTTCAACACTTTGTCCAGTATCTTATATCACATGGATGATATTGCTCTCTAGGAAATGTTTGAAATAATCTAATATGGGGATGTTCATGCAGATACCTTTTTATAGTTCCTTGCTATTTCACATTATTATTATCAATTCCAATGAGTATGGCGAAAAATAAGCATAAAAATGTCATTTATGCACATTTCACCTTAAATCAAATTATGTAGGCTAATTTTAATGTGTTGGATAGGCAAAGGATAATGGAATATCAAGAAATCCTTGTCTAGTCCTAGTTTTCTGCAAATATATGTACTTCCTTACTCCTCATTCCTCTGTATTGTGGCTTTCAAGCTAAAGAGATTCAAATCTGGGGAAGAGTTTGGCAAATGGAAGTCCTATTCAGATTTGGTAAGCCTTAAAATTAGCATACAGAGTATGTGTTTCCTTTAGCTCTGATGAAATGGCACGTCTACAGATAAAATATCTCAACATAAAACTCTATGGAGCTCTTTATCAGCCTATCCCTGAGTTAGTATATGCATCATGGTGTCTTTCAATTGAGGCAAGACCAATTAGTTCTATTGTTTAAAATGTACACTCCTAATTTATTTGCAGAATTGTATAGAAATATGTTTTTTTCCAGTATGTATTTCTCCAAGTTTTTAAAACCACTTTCTGAAATGCATTATTATTTTTAAGTGCTACAAACCAACACTTGCAGTGGATCGTGTTGAATTTAATGCTTGTGTATTTTGGGCCATGAAAAATACACTAAACATATTATCTCAATATTTTCTTTTACTGAGATATTTCATCTGTTACAGTTTTGTTTAACATTATAATTTGAGGATCTTTAAAGTAAGCATCTAATGGTAAATTTTATGTGCCAGTGACATGTTATTTACCACATCATATTTACTTTGATAACTTATAAAATGAAATAAAAACCTATGTATATAGAGTAATATAGAAAATATTCAAATACCCTTTCAGAAAAGCAAACACATTCTTTGCTTGCTCAGATGATTATCTGTATTGATAGAAAGTATTCTTGCTATTTCATGAAATCTGAGTTTAATAAAACTAGTTACTTTATTTCCTTCATCAGAAAGAAAAATTTAAATGTTGTGTTTCCTCTAATTGGTACAGCATGAAGCTTTATGTTTAACTCTCCTCCAGCTGATATGTATTAATCATACTCATGTTGTTTTTGACATCCTGTAACACACTGCTAATATGAAATGCAAGAGAAATAGTCCAAGATATAATTAATACTGCCAGCAATTTAAGAAATGCATTTTCCTCCCTGCCACCAAATGCTGAGGCCATAGAACATGTACCAGGCATACCATAATTTCATTTGACTTTCTTATTTGTCTTAAAAGGCCCTGAGAAAAATTGTATATATAACATCTTTCAAATAAACTACCTGAAGAACTATATTTGGAATTGAAATGAAAAAAATATTTTATTTAAATGAAACGTAGCTTTAGAAATGAAAAGTGGTATCATTGCTTCATTTTGTAGGGGTTAAGAAATGCATAGAAAAACTTTATATGCCCCATACAGGGGAACGCCAGGGCCAAGAATTGGGAGTGGGTGGGCAGGGGAGCAGGGTGGGAGAAGGGAATAGGGGACATTCGGGATAGCATTTGAAATGTAAATGAAGAAAATATCTAATAAGTTAAAAAATGCATAGAAATTCAAATATTCAAATACATCTATAAATATAAAAGGAACAACTGCTTTGAGCAAACAACCTTTTATTCCATTTGTGAATCAATGCCAAATAAACACAATACAAAAGAGCCCATTTGATGCCTGTAGAAAAACATCACTTTTCAATGTTAGCTGGTATTAGAATAATGGTTATGAAGTACTGACCAAACGTTAGTAATCAATGGATTGAAAAGCAGTTGGTTCTGGGGTTGAGGCATGGAGGCTACAAAATGCCTAGAGAATAACATAAGCACTATAATGCAAGAATTTTAATTTGAGGGAATCAAAGGATTTCAAAGGATACAGAAGCCAAACTTAGAGAAAACCTAATGTTTTTCTGATTTATTTTATTTATTTATTAACTTTATTTTTATTTTGATGTGTAACTCAAATTTTAAATTTGTTATCCACCTATAAGTTTATACCAATATCAATCAATCAATTATCTATGACAAGGCCCATATTTTCTGCAGAAAAATAACTCCAACTAGTTTGCAAATACCCCAGGTTGGACCAGTCACTGGACCTCCTTTCCCTCCATCTCACCTCCACTTTTGTCTTTGCAGTTCATTTAGACAGGAGCAATTCTGGCTCAGGAATTTTGACTGTGGGATGGCGACCCCTTCCCTCCACTCGACGACCTATATTTCTACTGGACTACTGGACTCTACAAGCTGTTAGGCATTTTATCTAAAGTCCCTCCATTTGAGTCCTGAGAGTCTCTCACAACCCAGGTTTCTGGTACTTTCTGGAGGGTCCCCCCACCTTCTACCTCCCACCTCCCGTGGTTGCAAGTTTCCATTCATTCTGTTGGCCCTCAGAGTTTCTCTTCTATCACCCCTCCCCTATACTTGATCACGTTCCCCTTCCCCTCCCCTCCCCTTCCTCTCTGCCACCCAGATCCCTCCCTCCCTATGCCTCCCTTGACTGTTATTTTCTCCCTTCTAACTGGGATTAAAGGATCCACACTTGAGCCTTTCAGCTTGTTAACCTTCTTGAATTCTGTGGATTGTACCCTAGGCATTCTGTATTTCTTTTGGCTAATAGCCAGTTATTAGTGAGTACATACCATGCTTCTTTTTGTGTCTGAGTTGCCTCACTCAGGATGATATTTTCTAGTTCTATCCATTTGCCTGCAAATTTCATGAAGTCATTGTTTTTAATAGCTGAGTAGTACTCCATTGTGTAAATGTACCACATTTTCTGTATCCATTCTTCTGCTGAGGGTCATCTGGGTTGTTTCCAGCTTCTGGATATTATAAATAAGACTGCTATAAACATAGTGGTGCACATGTCCCTGTGGTACGGTGGGACATCTTTTGGGGTATATGCCCAAGATTGGTATGGCTGGGTCTGCAGGTAGAGCTATTTCCAATTTTCTGAGGAACCTCCAGATTGATTTCCAGACTACTTATGCCAGTTTGCAATCCCACCAGCAATGAAGGAATATTCCTCTTTTTCCACAACCTTGCCAACATGTGCTGTCACC
This sequence comes from Mus pahari, assembly GCF_900095145.1. Lineage (NCBI taxonomy): Eukaryota > Metazoa > Chordata > Mammalia > Rodentia > Muridae > Mus > Mus pahari. The sequence continues at coordinate 75,205,671 of NC_034597.1, forward strand.
TGGGTTTTCAATCTTAGCCATTTTGATTGTTGTAAGCTGGAATCTCCAGGTTGTTTTGATTTGCATTTCCCTGATCACTGAGGACGTTGAACATTTCTTTAAAGGCTCCCTGGACATTTGAGATTCTTCTGTTACGAATTCTGTTTAGCTATATACTTTATTTTTTGATGGGGTTTTTTTGTTGGACATTAGTTTCTTGAGATTTTTATATATTTTATATAGTATCTCTCTATCAAATGTGAGGTTAGTGAAGATTTGATAGAATTTTCAAGAGAATCCATGGAAAGAAATAGAAAAGCATGCAAAATTTCTCATTTGTCTACGTTATAGAACAAAACTGATGTTATTTGCAAAAGATTGCTCTCCTGTTTTTTTATTATGAGAAATATTACACTCTCAGTAATAGAACCAAGATAGTAGAGCGGCACATCCATTTCCATGCCTTTCCTCTCCACCTTATACCCAAGCTACAGTTTTCTATAAGGTATTAGCTTTCACAACAGAGGTTCACTTGTCAAAACCAAGAAAACACTCCCTCCACTCCTTACAGTTTCTGCTACCTTACCTTGTTCCAAGTTCCCCTCCTCCTTCATTGCCCTTCAGAAAACAGCAGGTTTCCCAGGGACATCAACTAGACATGGCACAACATACAATAAGACCAGGCATAAGCCCTAACATCAGGGCTGGGCAATGCAATGCAGTAGTAGGAAAATTGTCCAAAGAACAGAAAAAATAGTCAGAAAAACCTCCACTTCTACTGCTTCCTAATTTCCAAGAAGAACCTGGACCCTATGGAGACCCCTAACCTGAGATCTCTTTCTGTCTAATAAGTTTGGCTTTGGGTCTTTGTATCTGCTCCTACCAGTAGCCTGAGGCAGCATCGCTGAAGAGGCCTGGACTAGGCACCAATCTAAGAGTATATCAGCCCTCTTCTTCTGCATCCTCCTCCTCCTCCTCCTCTTCCTCCTCCTCTTCTACTTCTGCATTTGGTTTTACCCTTGATTTCTGAGCTTTCCAACCTCTGGTTCCTGGTCGTCCAGGCATTGTTGGGAATGGGTTACCTTTCTATTCATGGAACTCAAAACTCCAGTCATTGGTTGGCTACCTTATCAAGTTCTAAGCCACCATTGACCCATTGCCTCTTGCAGGCAGGACAGATTGTAGGCTAAAGTTTTGGGGCTTGATTAATGTACCATTCCCACTCTTGAATGATTATAGACAATGCACATTCTAGGCTCTGTATAGAGAACAATATTTCTTATCTCTTTTACTGCACAAGTAATCTCAGTTAAGTCATGAGGTAAATGCTATGCATTCCAAATATGAGAGAAAATTTATACAATGCTCAAGAACTCTTTAGAATTCTCAGGGCTGTAACAATCAAGGAAACACTGAGAAAGCTGTCAATAAGAAGATTTTATGTACATGTCCAGGTACATAAATACATACATATATGTGGATGGTATACATGTTTATATATGTGTACACAACAGTGTGAATGTTTGTGTGCATTTTCATATTGAGGCCAGAATTTGATGTCAATTGTCTTCTATTGCTCACACTAATTACTTTTGCATCAAGGATTTTTCCTTGAATCTGATTTGACTAATATGATTTACTAGCAAGTCGCTGGTATTCTTCTTTTTCTGCCTACCCAGCCCTGGACTTAGAGATGTGCAGTTCGGAACCCAGATTTTTACATAGGTGTTGAAAATTCATACTCTCACCTCACACTTGAGCACCGGGTCATCATCCCTCCAGCTGACTGACTAGATGGTTTTAAAGAGATACCATGATGTAGGGCAATGAAAGATGATGAAATACTGATAGGAACCCTGGTTAAATCTGAATTAGTTTATGTTAGCTGATAATAGTATGTCAATGATGGTTTCTTGGTTTTGACAAATGAACCTCAGTTGTGAAAGCCGAAAACTGAAGCTTGGGACTAGGGTGGGGAGGAAAGGCATGGAAATTGTTGTGCCTCCCTACTATCTTGGCTCATTTACTGAAAGTGTAATATCTCTCACAATAAAGACAGGAGGGCAATTCAATGTTTTGCAATTAACATCCATTTCAGCCAACAGCATTTTGTTCTATAAGTTAACAAATGAGAAAATTTGCATGCTTTCCTATTTCTTTCCATGGATTCTCTTGAATTTATTCTTGTATTTTTAAGCTACATGAGAAATAGAAAGATAAAACACTGGGCAATGTACCTGCCCCGAGAAACCTTAGGGATATGATCTTATATGCCTACTTAAAAAAATAATTAAAACAAGATATATCTGTAACCTCAGCACTGGGGGCATAGAGCACTGGTGTGCTTCTAGAGCTCATTGGGCAGACATTATAGCTGAATCAAGAGTACCAGTGAGAGATATTGTCTCAGATGTTCTTAGTGAGTGACTGAACAACTCATCTACTGTCAATGTGTTCCCTCCACAGGCTTACATATATTCACACAGACACAGGCTCACATGAACATACATAATACACTAACTCAAACACACAGAAAAGATAGGTACAATACAACACAGAGAGAGCGCCAAAGACAGAAAGAGAAATAGAACAACTCTTATAGACATTATAATGTTATTGACATGTAGTCAATGTGTATTATTAAGCCATTGTCATTTATTCAAAATTTACAATCACTTTCTCAGTTTCTTTACCTTTCTGATGTTTCCCCAGGCATATTTTCAGTTTGATTTAATTAATAGGATGCCATGCAATCATGAATAATGTCAGAAAGAAATTAGATGTATGTTCTAATACTGTAAATTTGTAACATTGATTAATTCAGTACAAAAAGAATGAAATGTTTCCATCAACCTAACCTTTAATTATCATATAAGTTGGAAATGAAAAGTGAGGGTGTAACATAGAAACAAATAAAACAAAAGCAGTTTATCAAATGGATCTACATGCAGAGAATACTATAAGGGTATATATTTCCCCAGTGAATCAAGAAAGGTATGCTGTGCATTTGAACCAGAAGACTGAGATATGTAGTATAGCAAATAAACTCTTTGCTCTAGTTGCCTTATGTGCAGAAATTATTCAGAAGAAATGCTTGAAATGATGAGATACTAAGATACTGTGTTTGGCGCCAAACTCTTTTGGTGTACTTCCATTATGTTTCAGGATTCACAGTGTTGTTATGAACACACAATTACAATTCCATATAACTAGATATAGTAGATATATAAGAGTTGCAGAATTGAATTCAATACCCAATTGCTGGACTCTCTCAGAAAGAAAAGAAAATGAACACAAAAATGAGTACCAAGTGTCCACATAAGGGTACAAAATCCTATTTACTTCATTCAAATCATAGTTGAAAGTCTGTTACTAAACTGCTAGACTGCCTTTGAATTCTTTTGTTTATTTGCTTTCTATTTATCATATTTCTTTATTTCTTTGTCTCCCTCCCTCCCTTCCTCCCTTCCTTCCTTCCTCCCTGCCTCCCTCCCTCCCATCCTCTCTCTCTCTCTCTCTCTCTCTCTCTCTCTCTCTCTCTCTCTCTCTCTCTCTCTCTCTCTTTGAGATATGAATACTAGGCTGACTTCTAGAAATCACTCTGCAGGCTAAGAAAAGAATAATTACCATATGGAAACTGAACTTCTTATTCTCTTACCCATCACCTCCAGAGTGCGGGGATAACAGGTACATGCTACCACATCCACTTTGTATGGTGCTAACTTGCGATTGAACCTAGGACTTATTTTATTCTAGAGAAATATTCTACCAACTGAAATACATTCCAAGCCCATCTCTCATTTTTTTAAGGTAATTGTAAAACCTACTTTACAAGATATCGCATAAAATCTGGGCTTCTAAAGTTTCTAATAAATGCATTGCTATGGTCACAAATTTATCACACATCTTGATAAATTATCCATTTATTAGTGTAAATGAATATAAGTAAAAGAAATGTGAGGGAAATCAAAATGAAAGAAAACAAAGAAACATATTTCTTTTATTAAGCAGAAGATATTTATACCCCTGGCCAAAATGTCTACCAAAATTTTTCCAGTTAACTGTTTTGACTTTTGATTAAAAGTTATAAAACAAATGAGGATCACACTACAACCCACTCTATTTGGAACCAACCCTTCTGGCATATTTTCCTTGTGCATGAATTTTTAAAAAGAGGTTTATGGTTTGAACAAGAACACATATACATAAAATTTCCAGTAACTTAGGCTGGTTCTCTATCAAAATAATGTCTAACAGATCTCTTTATAGTCCCTCTGTAGTGAATAATAAAACAAAATCTAAATAAATAAAGCTGTACAAATGTCTAGTGTTGTAGCTATAACCCCTTAATCTCTCTCTCTCTTTTCTCATATATATTTAAATATATATTAAAACAATAACTGAAAGTCTATCCTAGACTCCTAGGCTTTCTCTGATTTTTTAAAAAATTTTTGAGCTATGAATTCTAAGTTATGATGGCTTCTGATATATATGTTCATATGTGTACATATGCACAAGACTGATTATTTCCTCTACTCGCTATTCTAACAGTCTTTAGAGTAAAGAATACTCATAAAATCAGACAGTACAGAAGCTGAGCTCAGTAACCAGAGGTGTCACTTCATACTTCTTTCGCTGCCAGAGAAATCTTCATCTCACCACCCATCATGCTTATCATCATTCTAAAATATGGCACATCTACCATATTCCCTGAAGGTCACACTTGTCATATATTCTCATTGCAAACACAGAACTTTATTTTAATATATATCATATAGTTCTTAGTATATAGTTGTACAATTTCCCTTTGCATTGTAAAGTTGAGTGTTTGACACAATGGCTCTATTATTGATCTTGTTTTTCCACTGTAACTTAGGAAATTGCATGGACATGGTCACTGACCATTAGTGGTTTGGAATAAATTACATTTAGAACAAAATATACTCATATCAGCTTACTGGTGTTGACTTTAAAAGAAAAAATGATCACTTCCTGAAATTATGTATGTCAAGCATCATGACTGCTTTCAAGCCACAGTAATAATAAAAAGGTTTTGCTTTCTGGAATGTCTATAAATGCTCAAATTGCTATAGTTGAAATCCTAAGGTAAAATACCATTATACTTTTGCTGAGTTAGTGTCTGTAGAATGTTTTCTGGATGTGCATTCAAATTATCTAAAAGGGATTGCATTCTTAGTTGGAATATTTTTTCACCAGTAATGATACATGTCATTTCAAGGTATAATCATTTAATAAAAATTATCACTAAATAAAAATTATCATATCATGATAACACCTTCTCTTTGTCCCAACTTTTTAGAATGTAAATAAATAACTGATTATAGACTGGTGTATCATAAAGAAGCATATCCATGCCTCTAAGAGCACATAGAGGGACAAAGTTTATTGTTCTGTCACATGTGGCCAACTTCACTGTTTCTGCAGTGAAATGTACAGATATAAGGAAACTGAATTGGATGTCCAAAAGTGGCTGTATACGACACTTCACAAATTGTCACACTGGAAACAAACAAGAAGAAATATTCAAGAAAAAAATATAAATATATAATCATATATATATGATTATGTAAATATATTTACATATATCTGTGTGTATTTGGAAAGTTCTGAGGAAAAATAATGTGATTAAAGTGTTGGCATAATGATAAATGTGTGAATTCCTCTTCTGTTATAGACTCTGAATGAAAAGCTGAATTCTTCTTGATTAAAAGAATTATGTAATAAAACCAAAAGCGTTGTGCAGTTGTCAATTTCATAACTTGCACACCTGAAGAAAATATCTCAGGATCAATGCTGAATTAATTAATATAAAATCAATCTTAGAAGGGCAAGTTAACATCAAGTTCCAACTGTAGTTACTTTATGATTTTATGCATGGGAATGATTTTTCGTTTGTATTTCTGTGCTGACATTTCCAAAATCAATATAAGATATCCTTTTTCTTTTTTAAATACGTGTGACTGGGTGAAGTGTAAAATAAAAAGATAGCAGGAATCTGGATGTGTATAAAGGATGTTGGCTGCCCATTTTGGGAAGCACATTAGTTAAGAAAGTTGCTAATGATATTTTATGACTAAGAGAAGTTATTTATACTAGTTTTAAATACAAACTAGTCATTCGTAATTTACTAGTTATTATTTGAGGAAAAGTTTATCTACCAAGTATACTTATAAATCATCTTCAATGTAGATGATTTCTGGGTAAGTATCCATGTATTAGTCTTCACTCCAGAAACAATTTATTACCTCCTTGTTCCAATTTGAATTTGAATCCCCTGTGGCTCCCATTGAATTTAAACTAAGAGCCAGCAAATGGAAACATGGCAGAAGAATATATCATAAGAGAGCAATGTCATGATATAATTGATTCTTTAACTTGGTGCAAAAAAAAAATAGTCATATGATATAGCATTCTAAAAAGCTTTAAAACTTCCAATTCTTTTTAATGAAATTTAAAATGTGGATATTGTATCAACTGAAATACAGTTTCTAAAAAAAAAAATACAGTTTGATCTGTTATTCTCAGGATACATGAAGACCACACTCTCAGTTTCAATGAGTTTGTTACCGTTTGCTACATCGTCCGTGCATCTGATAGTGGTAGGAGAGGGGCAAAGGGATTAAACAAACAATGATTGAATTTGTATCAACTCGATATGAGGATTAAATATGAAAAAGAATTGTGTGCAAAACAAGTTACAAAACAAGTAATTACTTAGACAAGTAGGAAGTAGTATGCTGATAACAACTTTCAAAGGTATTAAAGTTAAATTGAGTGAAGAAATAGAAAGGGTGTCTAATCACCGTACACATTCCAAACTCTCTCCTCATCAAAGTTCAAAGCCAATCTTGGCAAGCTTAACTTTGATGAAAAAAATAATAGCGGTCAAATCTGAGTAAATATATTCTTAATTACATCCAAATACATAAACATGAACTTATACAGATTCATAAATTCGAATGTTCCCCTCATCTCCTTATACCTCAGCAGTTCACCCTAGTAATTTTAACCTCTCGTAGTATCTAGAATATCTGCAAAATATCCCCTCGGTGGATGTTTTCACAAGTAACTGCTTCATTCGATCACACGCAATCAAAATAATATATCCAAAGAAGACAATATCAAGTCAAGGGCAATAACAAGTTGATGAATCTCTAGTGAGGGACTACCAAATAATATAGATGCTGACTGATATATTTGAGAAGTAACTTTTGATAAAACTCAAGCTTTAAAATTGTATTTCATCTGATCATTCTTTGAATTAGTCCATTCTCTGTTAGACAGTAAGAATAAATACTTGACTCTGGCACTGAAATGACCCCAGCAGCACCACAACCAGCAGTAGCAGCAGCAGCAGCAGCAGGAGCAGCAGCAGCAGCAGCAACAACAACAACAGCAGCAGCAACAACAACAACAACAACAACAACAACAACAACATTTTTGCTGCAGAGAGCAGCAGATGATCTCATGGCAAGATCTGTGCCGAACTTCCTCTGGAAGAACGGAAAAGATTCCTATAGTTTCATGCAAGATTTTGACCAATACATGGACTTTCTTTAAGAATTTTAGTCAATTTACTGTGTCTGTTGATTGTTTTTAACATTACTCATGAATATAGTCCTCTGTAACTTTACGCCAAAAATCCTAGTTTTAAAGACAATTGATTCAGGATGTACTTTTCTCACACATCATTAAATTCCAAGCATTTCATTATCCAGTTACATTCATAGTACAGGCATAAGAAATTGATAACCATTTACCTTTCACTATTTAAAATCACAGTCTTGACAATCCCATTGAGTTTTATCAAAAATTTCTGAGCAGATTACCATACAACCAAGACAACTGATTATCTAAAAAATGTCCCTTCATAAAGACAAAGCCAGCTAGGCATGGTGGCACATGCTTTTAATCCTTAGTACTCAGGAGGCAGAGGCAGTAGGATCTGTGTGAGGTCAAGGCCAGCCTGGTCCACAAAGTGAACTCCAGGAGAGCTGGGCCACACAAATAAACTCTGTCTTAAAAAAAAAATCATAATAAAATAAGATAAAATGAAGTAAAAAAAATACAAAGGGTAAAAGCAGATTAATACATTTTAATATTAATTCATGAACATAGATTTAACTTATGGAACTGGAATGTATTATGTGCATAACTCCTTCATTTTTGAAATTAGAAATTACGAATGCACAGAGAATGTATGTGGTCAGTTTAAGCAATAACAGGACAAAGACAGTTTATGTGCATACAGATGCGCACATTATATATTGGTTATAAACTACATGTGTTTAAACTTGCGTTACACAGACAATACATAACTATAAACACACAAACATTAATTCGCACATGTGTGCTATGTTATACACAGTAAGCTGTATATGGAGAGGACAAGAGTATTAGTTACATATTCTATGCTTTCCTGCGGATGCTATTAAGTTGTATGTATTTCATTGACTTGAGCTCCTATTTTGAGACTTGGAGTTACTGGAGAAGGACTGAGATCCCGTTTCCTTCAGGAAATTTCCTCTAATCACTACTGACCTGTTCATAGAGAAAGAACAAACAAGAGAAAGGAAACAAAAGGTGAAGCACAACATATTTTTCTTTGACTACAAGAAATTCATTTTTCCCCCCTCAGTGAGTGATCAATGGCGGTACCCTGTAGAATTATGACTTGCATGTTACCTTTTCAATCAATGTGAAAATTAATGTAGTCCTATTAACTCTTCAGCCACTCTTCAGTTGTTGAGTATCAGTTTGAGCACAATCTCTGTAAGTTTAAGGTTACATTTGGATTAAATTTCTTTAAGGAGTCCCCTTAAAGAAATTAACTTCTAACAGTGTCTTATACTATGTATGGTGTTTGCAAGGAATATGAGAGCAATCTCCCAATTGTCAGATTTGAGTTTCAGTGTGAAAATGTTTGGTACCTCTCAGTACATTTTATAATTTTACTTGACTATTTCAATATTTATATCACTAGGAATAATATATCAAGAGTTAATGATTTTGGAGTTTGGTTAACACAGGTTATCTTCATTTTTCCTCAGTTTCTTAAATTACATTCTTAGGCACTACATCATTTTTTGTATAACTTAATTTGGCCATGTATTTCCTAAAAAACAGAATTGGAGATGAGAGGGAAAAACTTAGGAATTATAATCAATTAGTAGTGCAAAACTAAGTCATCCATCAGAGTCATAGATTATGTTTCAGTCAATGTTTTAGTTAATATGTAATTTCGTCCTTTGAGGATTTCTAATAATGCAGTGAAAATAAATTTAATTTCTAGCCCATACCTGAAAACATAAATAGCATCCTAGGCGTCTGGAGTGCTTTAGCTTATCAAAAAGCCATTCATCATCCTTCAGTGAACTGTATTCAAACTGAAAACTAAGAATACTGTTTTGAATTTCACCTGACTCTGTAGTATTCCAGAATACAGTTATTTTCCTTTAAAAGGCACCTTTAATGTTTTCAGATGGTCTGGTACTTAAAATTCTCCAATTCACTAATGATTGTGTATAGTATGGTCACACTGAGTGCGGAGCAAGAACAGTTTCATCAGTGACTAATATAAATTATAAATTACAATACAAATATATGAATTATAATACAAATTAAAACTCCTAAAACACTGAAGAAAATACTTTAGTTACATAAATGAAAAAAAAAAAAAAACAATGATAGCCTTGGATATTATTTTAGTCCAGTAAATTACCTAAATAATATAATCAAATAAATAGTTAAATAATGTGTAAGTAATGTAAAAAAAATTATAATAAAGACACTTACAAAACTGATATCAGTCATGCAAAAAACTGAAAAAAACGGGCTATCTAAACCAGAGGACATTACAGAACTATTGAGAGAAACTTAGAAGATGAGTCAGGCCCCAAGAAGCTTGACTCGGAGTAAGTATAGTTGTATATTAATACATTATGTACTAACATCAGGATGCCAAGGCTATCATGACCTACAGAAAAGAATCCTAATGAAATAATAAAAGAAAATCCTTGTTGTGATATGTGTGTATGTGTGTTATAATTTCTAGTCTACACATATACACACATATATACACAAATGCAGCAAGTAAAGTAACATGCCTATCATTTTGGATTTTACTTTTTTCAACTAAAATAGAAAACAGAAAAAAGTGGGAAAATTTTATTAGAAACTTAGTTCTTTGTATCAAGTACAAACTCAGTACATCATAATTATAAATACATATTATCAAAAATTTCAAATTATTACTCTAATATTAGGTTATCTTAATTCAAATAAACAAATGACAAAGGTAATCTTCAGTGTTTTGAACCTTGATTATGTGCTCCTTCATAGGTTAATTTTTATAGCTATTTCTAAACAAAATGTATCCAATAGGTTTTTTTTAAAACCACTTAAACAGTTTTGGTAGTAGTAGCTTATTCTTGACAAACTCAGTGATCACCCATGGGGAACCTGCTTGTACTTACCTATATTAGATTAAGGCAAGTGGAGTTTTCTAACCTATTTGAAAGCAACAGCTCTGGTGACAATTACAAGCAATTGGTGACAATTACAGGAGGCTCAAGAGAAAGGGTTCTGTTTGTTTCCTTTGTTTGGTTTTTGTTTGTTTGTTTTTGCCTGTTTGCCTTAATTCCTTGGTTATGGATGCTATTGTGGCCAAATCACTTACTGACATAAAAGCCTGGATGTTCTATTGATTTTTTTGTTTTGTTTTGTTTTGTTATTGTTTAGTTTGTTTGTTTTTACTTCAAGTTTGGATTGAAGACCTGTTATCCAGATCTTTCGATAGAAGACACCAGCTTTTGATCTGGATCATTTTGTTGTTGTTTTTTAAATTTGTTTATCATTTTATTTGTTTACATTTCAAATGTTATCCCCCTTCCTGGTCTCCCCTTTACAAACTCCTACCTACTCCCTCTTCATCTCCTTTTTCTCCTAAAAGAGTGCTCCCCCACCATCCAACTACTTCTTCCTCACCTACTCTACCTTCTTTCCCCTTCTCTGGGGCATCAAGCTTCCATAGGACCACGAACCTCCTCTCCCACTGATGCCAGATGAGGCAGTTCTCTGCTACTTGTGTAATTGGATCCATGGGACTGCCCATGTATATTCTTTGGTTGGTGACTAGGAGCTCTGAGGAGTCTGGTTAATTGATACTGTTGGTCTTCCTTTTGGATTGTAATCCCCTTTAGCTCCTTCAGCCCTTTCCCTAACTCTTCCACTGGGGCCTGCAGAGATGTATCAGCAGTTAAGAGCACTGTGTGCTCTTCTAGAGGTCCTGAGTTCAATTCCCAGAAACTACATTACATGGTGGTTCACAACCATCTGCAATGAGATCCCATTCCCTCTTCTAGTGTGTCCGAAGACAGAGACATGTACTCACATACATAAGTACTTTAAAACAAAACAAAATGAAACAAAACAAAAACAAAAAAACTCTGTTAATCTGAATCGTGACATAGAATGAAATACATTTTTGATCCAGATCTTGAGGCATGGTAGTACATTGCTTTAATGCCAGGAGACAAAACCAAGCAAATCTCTGAGTTCAAGGCCAACCTAGGCCAAAGCAAGCACTAAGTAGAGAAAAGCTTAGGTTCAGGCTGGTTGGTACATGCCTTAGTCCCAGTATTCAAGAGACAGAGCCATGCAGATCTCTGAGTTCAAGGTCAGTCTACAGAACAAGATTCGGGATGACCAAGCTTCAACAGTGAACGAGTTGGAAACTGAGATTTAATGATGATATAATAGAACAAGGGCACCACATTCCAGCCCCAGAGAGCAGAACTTGGCAGCTTCTGCCACATGGCTCTGGCTTTAAAGAATACAAGGGGTTACAAGTTGATGCTGGTGAGCTGGAGCTAAGAAATTAGCAGTGATTAAGGAGAGACCAGCCTCACTGAGGTGAAATCTTACAGGGCTGTTTTTGAGAGTATAAAGAAACTGTGTTTTAGAGACAGCCAATGTTGTATTTTGTGCTGCAGCTGGACTTTGTAATATATAAGAATCACCCAGGTGGTACTGGTTTTGAAGGTATAAAGTAGTCAAGGAGAGCAGCTAAGTCTTGGCACTGTGAGAGGTAAGTGAAGGCCATTAGTGAAGGTGCAGCTTCACTTGCAGTTGAAAGACTAGGACTGAAAGAGTTCTACAAAGAAGATGAAGTTTGGCACCATGAAGAAAGACTGTAAGAGGCTATCAGGGAAGCCTAGTTGCAGCAGAAGACTCCAGTACAGAAGAACATCAGTATCAGTGGAGTAGAATCAACCAGAGCCTAGAGTGCTACAGAGAACACAGCTGGAGAAGTGACCCAACCCCTTAGGAGGAACCAAGACAATCACTGGATTCCAGTGATTCCAGACACTGGAACAAGAAGCTCTAAAGTCGAAGTTGCTTTGGATACCCAAAGATGCTAGAGATGTCATAGCTGTAGGATACCTGCTGAAGAAAGCTACTGTAGAGGAATGTAACCAGCCCAAGGGGATGAAGTTTGTTGCTTCTGAATGCCAGATCTGCCAAGAGCAATGAAGAATGAAAAGAGTTGGAGATCTGAAGAGCACTTTGGCATTGCCCATGGAGACACAGATTGTGGAGTGTCAGTTGCTTTTTCGTCTTGCTTTGGTCCATCCCTATGGTGTTTTGGAATGGTCATATATAACCTGGGCCATGATATGTTCAAAGTATGTAGTTTGCTTTTTTAATTTTAATTTTGTAAGGATTATAGTTAACAGGCAGTGTGAATCTCAGAAAGACTTTGAACTTTGGGCTTTTAAACACTGATGAAACTATGACAGACTATGGTAATTTTTGAAGTTGGTATAAATATAATTTGCATTATGCTGTAGTTAGGTATGGCCCCCATAGACTTGTATGTTTGAACAAGCCTATGGGATCTGGAGAGTAGAGTGTGCCAGTTTGAAGATGCTTGGCACATAGGGAGTAGTACTATTAGGAGATACAGTCTTGTTGGAGGAAGTTAGTCACTGTGGAGTGGGGTCTCTTCCAATGCTCAGGCTTCGCCTACTGATAAAGACACCTTCCTGCTAGCTGCCTAAGGCTGTCACTCTCCTGGTTACCTTGGAATCAAGATGTAGAGCTCTCAGCTCCTTCTCCAGTACCATGTCTGCCTGGATGCTGCCATATTTCCTGCTATGATGACAATGGACTAAACCTCTGAATCTAAGCCCCAATTAAATGTTGTCCTTTCTAAGTCTCATTGAAGAAAGGAGTTAGGATTGGCTATATAAAATTCTAGAAGAGCCTGTCATATGGAAACAGCACGAGCAATGAGGAATCAAATAACATCCTTTGATACCCAGTTGACTTTCTAATATGTTCAAAGATCATTTGTTTTGCCACTAACCGTCCCCCCTTATAGCTGATTAATGATCATCTTTTAATAAGGTAGAAGATAATTGAACAGAGATACCCACTACAGAGTTATTTACCACCAGTTCAAGGGCTTCTCATTCCTTGTTTAGATTCTTAAAGTATGGACATTCGTATTTCTCATATTTCTCTTTGTGTTTGTGTGCATTAAATAGTAACACCTATAAAATTATTCTGTTTTAGTGTAATATCTACTGGCTGGTCAATAAAACATTGTGATTTTTTTCCATGTAGGTTAAAAAGATAAGTTTATGTACATTGTTTTCTACTTCATCGGAGACCATAGATCCTCCTCTCCATACTTCGTGTTTTTCCGTCTAGATCATTATCAAGTGGAATGATTCAGAAAGTCTCTAAAAATTTATGTATGTAATGGAAATGAATTTACTATAACAAGAGGTATCAATTTTCCCATGGTTGTTGAAGAACCATAGTCCAGAAAGTTTTTCAAAGCCTCCTATAAATTACAGCATAGATAAATAAAATGTAACAATATACACAATAGACTGTTATAAAGATATTTAAAAATAAATCTTAGGGCTGGAGAGATGGCTCAGCGGTTAAGAGCATGGACTGCTCTTCCAGAGGTCCTGAGTTCAATTCTCAGCAACTACCTGGTAGCTCACAACCATCAGTAATGGGATCTAATGCTCTCTTCAGATCTGTCAGTAGAGAGAAACAGTGTGCTCACAAACATAAAATAACTAAATAAAAATCTTTTAAAAAGCCGGGCATGGTGGCACACGCCTTTAATCCCAGCACTCAGGAGGCAAAGGCAGGAGGATTTCTGAGTTCGAGGCCAACCTGGTCTACAGAGTGAGTTCTAGGACAGCCAGACCTATACATAGAAACCCTGTCTCAAAAAACCAAAATCAATCAATCAATCAATCTTGACATTTGGTACAATGTGAATAGGCTCACAGAACATTTTATTAAATAAGCTGATTTGGACCTGTCTGTATTATTTCATATGTGATATCAAAACATGTTCGATGAATTAGAGTTAGAATAGAATAGTTTACATCATCATCTATGTGCAGCAGAGGCAGAGAAGGGTAAGGGAAGCTAATCATTGGGAGATTATATTCACATAGTTTTCATTACAATTATAATTCTTTATTTCATTGTTATAGATAGGTAATCTGCTACTGTTATCATTAATATGTATATATAAAATAAAACACAATTGTCTAGTAATTTTCATTATTCACAGCTTTAAGCATCCTTTGAAGTTTTTGAAAATGTATAATCTATAGATATGGACTATCATTTTTAAAATCTTTTTCCTGTCTTAATAACTCTGTGAAATCACAATGATATCTCCATTCATATTGAAGAGAGAGAATTCTTATGTTCTTTGTCCCAGATTAGATCTAGCAAGTAATGGTCAATTTTATTTCTCTGAGAGCTTCATAGCTCAGAACTTCTTGCAACAGAATTTTAGGTTTCAACATTTCTTCATAGTCTTTGTACTACATTCCTTGTGAATGAGACCCAAAATTGTACAGACCAGGCAGAGTATAGTGATCAACGTTAGGAGTCTGAGGGCATCTGCATTTGCCTGAAATGACACCTCCTCAACAAGATGATGCCACATTCACTTTGCTATGTCTGCTCTCTTTCCACCACCCTTTTTATCACTTTCTTGGCTGGAGCTCTTTAATGGCAAGAGCTATTAAAAATCACCTGGATCCACAGTGCATACTGGAGTGAATGACTGCTAACTCCTGTTCACAGTATTTTCCAGCAGGAAGATAAGTTGGGTGTTTACCAAATAGACTAGGCAAGAGATAAAGACACTTTAAACCATGGCAAAAAGAAAGGGCATGGAAGCTAGAAATTAAATTACTAAAGTGCTCAGAACTTAATGTTTTCCTGAATATGTATTTTTATAGGGAAGGAAGAGTGTTAGACAATGTATAAGAATTTTTAGTGATTTCTGGCGGGGATGGGATTGTGTGGGTAAGAAAATCTTTTGCTAGGACTAGGTGTGTGGAAGAAATTAACTTTGAGCATTTAAATCACCTCCTCCTTTTGCTAACAAATACAAATGAGATCCACAGGAGCACTTGCTATAAAAATTTGGGATCCAAACCTGTTATCATTTATTGATGTAGTTAAAATTATACAAGAATTTCAGTGTGTCTATTTCAGAAAGGTCCCACATACCATTGAACATTTTCCAAACCATTACTCACTTTTAATAAGAACAGCCTTCACTTTTCATGAGAAAGTTTAAAGTTAACTTGTTCTATTCTAGGAGAAGTTTTATATTTTGTATATCTTAAAATTGCTTTCCAGTTGGGTCTTTCACTGGGAAAATCTTCTTTTAGAGCATTTGTATCTTGCACTTTCTTCTTTAATATTCCAAATATTTATTTTTACTTGCTACATCTTCTGATAGCATGCTGTCAAATGCTGCTTAGGTATAACTACAGAGTATGAAGTCATTTCAGAATATAGCAGGTGCAGGTTTTAGGAAAGTAGAGAAAATAATATATCCAATATACCTTATACCTTATATTAAGTATGAACCGAGACAATAAAGGAAATTTTAGAAATACAACATCCAATTGGGAAGCAATATTAACTAATCTCTTCCAAAAATTCAGATGTCAGAAATCTATAATTTATACAAAAATAGTTTGGCTTTCATAAGGGAGAATAAGAAATTTAGGTTACAATTCTAAGTCTAAATCCATTATACTCTATGGAAGATTTTTATGTAATCTCCTTGTCAACACCCCACCTCTAAATTCCTATGAAATAAAAACTAAGCATATGTAACTGAGAGACCAAGTCTTTTAAGTTCATTTTATAGAACCTGACCTAAGTTGGAATTCGGTAAACTAGCAGGCTGGTACTTAGCATTAGTTTCCATGTTTATTCCCCAAACAAGACCTACATCTACCTCCAGTTTCCAGGTTAATCCTCCAACAAGTCTGCACCTCCAGGTGTCAAGACCTCCCCTGCCTCACAACCACCAATGCAGAGGACAGGAGAAATTATGTTTATGTTTTGACTCCCAGCACCAGCCAATGATGCTAAAGGCCACAGGAACTCTCCAATTAGAAGCTTGCCAGGCTAGAAACTCTTACCCCTCTCTTGCCGCCTTCTATAAAACCTTGCCCCAAGAAGTGTTCGGAGCTCTTTTTCACCAAAACTGCCCTGTGTGTCAGCAGTGGGAGGAGCCCAAGCCCTAGCTTGAATAAAGGCCCTGGTGTGATTGCATATTGGATCTGCTCCTGACTAGTCTTTCGGGCTTCACTAACACTTCCTTGGCACTACATAAGAAAATAAGTAAAAGTGCTATGAATATTGCATATCATATTTTGAGTGCTGAAAAGATAATTTCACACACACACACACACACACACAGTAATCTTTTAATCCTGCTCTATACCTTAAGAATGGTTCTGGGGGCCATAATACTTCTTTATTGGCAATGAGGAACACACAGGCTATATGAGAATCATCAGATTTTGGAGGTCACATTCTTCCCTGTTCCAGGTTCAGTAGACATATCTTTGTCTTCTCTATGTTTATGGTCTTCAAGTAGTAAGCTTCAGTATTTCAAGGAACAGACAGAATAACAGACTTCTTTAGGAGAAGAATACAATTGACTTGCATCAACTGTGTTCATGGGGAACAACAGTCCCTACTTGGTTTTTTTTGTTTTTTGTTTTTTGTTGGTTTTTTTTTGGCGGGGGGGGGGGGGTTTCGAGACAGTGTTTCTCTGTATTGCCCTGGCTGTCCTGGAACTCACTTTGTAGACCAGGCTGGCCTCAAACTCAGAAATCTGCCTGCCTCTGCCTCCCGAGTGCTGGGATTAAAGGTGTATACCACCACGCCCGACTCCAGTCCCTACTTGTTATGGAGCAACGGGAGATACTATAGATAATGTTCATGTTCAGTCTTTTCCCTGCATAAATAAAAACACTGCACAATATAATGATTCATTGCCCTATGCCTCCGATACAAAGGGGAAGGGTGTTTTGGTGGCCCCTACAGGGACAGAGTGGGTAAAAGCATTTGGATTTTTCTTCCCTGCAGTTGGCATAATGAGGTTTTGCTGTCTTTCATAAAACTGGAGTTCCCCTTGCATGAGTTCATGACAAACACTATTTTACACCAGTCACAAATTTGAATCATCTTTACTTGCCTCCTTTATAAACCCCAAGTATTAAAACTATTCTGTTTACATGATGCTAAGTTTTTTCTGTTTGCTTAGCTGTAGGCAACCATTCAATGTATGTGAAAGAAAAATAGAGTACTTAAATTATTATCACTTGACAAGTTTTTAGTCATATATCACTACTGAAAAATATGTTGGATATCAATTCAAGTAGCATATTTTTCAAAGAGTTTAATTATTAAATTTATGGCCAGGAGATTACATCAGAAGAAAGCTTGTATATATCTTAGAATCAAATCCCCAAACTTAATCAGGGAATAATTAGACTTTGAATACAAATGCTCATGGTGAGATTTTGGCTAATCATAAAAAAACTGAATTATTTTATTCAAAGTGTCTGTGAACTATATTTTTACAAATATGTCAAAACCTCTCTTATTCCGCACTTATACTTACAAGCATATGTGCTGTTTGATTTTAAAACTCAGCTAATAGAAGCAAAATGCATTTCCACCTCACTGATTTTCCTTTCATTCCAACTTCCACTCAACTTTTAAAGAGACTTAGACTACAACAGAGAGTCGGGTGGCCCAATATCTATTCTCTTCTTGGAGCTAATTTAAATCTCCTTGTTCAATTCTTTTCAATTTTCAGACATTGACATTTTCAGAAGAATAGAAGTCCCCTCACTGTATGTGTGTGTGTGTGTGTGTGTGTGTAAGGGTTTCTAGATAATCAACAACACCCATTTCTCAGAGTAGCTATACTCCTGTGTCACCCTCACTAACAGACCCGAGGCTTTCTAATTCTCTGCTACTATGTCCATTATGTGAAGGTGAATGACCCTTCTTGTTCTTCATCCTGATTCCAGCTTTTTCATCCCAGGAGGGGGGTGAATTAGAGCCTACAGGGGAGACTTTTTGTTTACAGCAATCACTTCATCGCCTCAGTATGACTTTGCTAGACTACAGTCTTGACCTCTCTAGCCACTCCACTTACATTTTCCACTTCTCCCCAGAGCCTGAAATCACTCAATGCAGCTCCAGTTTTATTTAGTGAGCCTTATCACCTTCCAGCATACTACAGACTTTACGTATGCACGCACGGCTCTTTCTCTTCCAGGAATGAAGATTCCACATGGGGAAGTTTCTTATAGTTGTTATATTGTTTTATTTCTTGTTTCTTTCTGTCCCCAATATATCAGGAAACCTCTGGGAACACAGGAAACTTCAATATCTATATATTGTTCCCATGCTCAGAGATGCTCTGAGAATGTTTCTACACTTAAGGAAAAAAAAAAAAAAGAAAGAAAATTCTTACTAAAACTAAAATAATCCTACTTCTGACTAGCCTTGTAAATAAGCAAAGCCTAAGAGCAAAGACCCTTCTAGAACACCCTGCTGTGCATATATTCCCTCTGGTGTATCTTCACGCTGTGCATATATCCCCTCTGGTGTATCTTCAGTCACAGGTGCTGTTGCAGGAATCACTGTGTCTCAATTTTATTTTGTTCATTCACATGTACTAACCCTTGGATTATTAATTATTAGAATGCAATGGGCAACTCATGTAAACAAGTATTTCTGGAGGAGAATTAAACTGCTCAGGTCAATTTTTGGAACAAAAAGGTTCTGTAGATAATAAAATAAACATGTTTCTCCATATTTTTGTCATTTAATAAATTACCAGTGGTACACAGAGTCACCAGTCCAACTTGAATTTTTTCCCCCACCAAGAAACCACATGTAACACAAAGGAACAAAATATACTTAATCTCTGGAGGTTCTATGGTATCTTTGGTTCTCTCTCTCTCTCTCTCTCTCTCTCTCTCTCTCTCTCTCTCTCTCTCTCTCTCTCTTTCTCATTTGTCAAGACAGACAGGGTTTCTAAAAGACTGTCCTCAAACTCAGAAATCCACCTGCAAGTGTGTCACCACACTTTCTAATGAAGGAACATGTGGACTTCAATGGCTGAGGTTTTGCTCCCTCCAAAGTGCCTCTATATTTAACCTAAAAGTCTTAAAATTGTAATGTACAAAATTGTGTCTTTTTAGGGAGTGTGCAAAAGGAACATCCCTATAGTTGTTATTATAGACAGTTCTTTTCTGATACTGGAATTTGGCCATAAACAGTTTGATTCCTTAAAAATAATTCAAAACCCATCATATAAGATACCTATTGATTGCCAGAGTGGGGGAAGATGAAGTATCCTCTGATCCCCTCATTAGCAATGAGGCTGACAATCTACTTCTGCAAATTGGGAGAATGAGTTGGAAGTCTGAAGAGAGGTGCATCTGCTATCGTGCATCACAGTCAAGAGCAGTTCAGCCTTCTTCCTCTAACATTGCTGCAGTACCTTCGTGAAATATCACAGAGCAAAGAGCAGTTAATGATGCAAAGTCTCCCTGGAATTATAACAGAGATGACAGAAATGGATTCACAGCAAAAGAAATGGATTGACCTGAGGAATGTTAGCATGGCTTGCAAATACAGACACACACACACACACACACACACACACACACA
>NC_034597.1:75226100-75287443 GCF_900095145.1 Mus pahari
AGGCTCTGAGAACTGAATTCAAGTCCTCTGGAAGAGTAGCAAGTACTCTTAACTGTTAACAGATTTCTATCATATAAATAGTTTTAAAAGACAGTTTAAACTTTATTCTTTTCTTGCTATATATATATATATATATATATATATATATATATATATATATATGTATTTTAAATCTTTACTGGTTCTTAGTGAATTTTACATCATGCACCCAGAGCTCACTTGTCTCCCTCCTTCTTCTCTTGTAGCTGCCCTCGACTTTTGCAACATCCCCCCTCCCAGAGAAAAAAGAATATCTTATGGAAACTATAATGTCTCCGCAGTGTATGCTTTTGTCCATACTGTTTTGCTTGCAAATATACATTGCAATAACTCATTGGTATCATATTTGTTCTCTAGTTTCTGCTACCCTATTGGTACTAGAACATCTATGGAACTTCTCTGTTATCTTGTAGTTACTCTGTGTCATGCAGATCCTGTAGTTTTGGATATATGGGACTAGCCACTTCATGCACTTCATTAGTTCATTGATGGGGTCGATGTTGGGGTAAGTCAATTCAAAGTCCTAGATCTGGGCCTGAGAAGTATTTAAGCTGGTCATCCAGTCCACTGGCCAGCTCTTCTGCTTTCAGACCTTTGGAGCAGGCTCACCTACAATCTCCACAACCAGGGCCTGATCTACTCTGCTGCCCAGGTAAAGGGCATGGCCCACTCTCCTGAGTGTTGATTTTTATATTTTTAAAAGACAAAAACTCAAATTAACTTTTCATCCATTACCTTTAAAACAATGTCCAAATCAGTGATTTCTTTTACTATTATGTTAACTTATTTTTTGGAGGCAGTAACAATAACAGCAATACCAACACAACACATTTGCCATCCTTCCAAACTTTGGAATACATAACACAGAATTTGTTGCCAGCCAGCTTAATGTAATTACCAGTTAACAAAGGAGGGTCAAGCTTCAAACACATCACATCATTTTGGGGTAGACCTTTCTCTTCTAAGCAAGCCATCTTCCCGCAGGCATTGCACCAGGCCACCAATCTTCTGCTCTACAGTCATCAGTGCTCATAAATGTTCCTCTTTAGATAAATTGCTTTCTTTTTAGTTACTCCCTAGGAATGAATGACAAGAATGCCTTTATCCTATGTAAGCAATGCAGAGAGCCTAAATGCCTTGGTTGGTGTGGAGTACTCACTGAAAACATATAACCAAAGCAAATGCAGTTGTTGCTTTCATACAATAGTGATATCTTTTCAGGAATAGCCTGTCCCACTCTCCCCTTCCCACCTCATTCTTCAGTTCTCTGATCTATCTTCTCTGGCTCGGCTGCACTTGCACTGTACCTATCTCGAGCTTACAAAGATGTACATGCATTGGTGCCTCGGGAACATCGTGTCTTTTTCTTCCTTTTCTTCGTTGCACTGATCTTTGTCCGGTTGCTTACCCCTTTCAAGTGAGCGCTCAGAATTCACATTTCCTAAGCTTACCAGATAAACTAGCCTCTGTGGACTAACATTATTCCGCTGAGCCTCTTGACGTAGTTCTGCCCACTATCCTGGACTATATGCTCATTTGTATTCTTGTTTCTATCCAGTAGAGTGAAAGTATTTTATAAACCAGAATATTCTCAGTAGCTAGCACAGTACAAACCTGCTGGTACCTCATTGGTCATCAGTTCATTCAAATATAGTAAAGGGGAGTAAAAAAGAAAGCTTGGCTCTTAATCATTGATCATTAAGTGACAAATGGTTAAATACTTCAAAAGAGTTCAATTAGAAACTGTAAACTGCCAAGAAGAATTAATGAAAATCATAATTTTGAAAACAAGCTGAAGACTTCCTTAGTCAGATATAGTTTCAGGCTGTGGTTTTATTTTAAGAATTTCAAGCTAGATTCCTCTTAAATTCGTTGTAGTAGCATTTATAAAAAGAAAAAATCTGAAGTCCTAGAATTTCTTCATACATCCTTTTAAAATAGTTTTTCTACTATAAATCAATTCATGTGTATCAGAAATTTAATAAAAATTAAACTTAATCTTTTGAAAAAATGTATTTTACACTTTTGAGATAATTTGCCAGATAGTAAGTATAGTGGCGTTCAGAACCTGTAACTGGAGTTAGAGGTAGGAATTCTGGAATGTTTATGATTACAATCCAAACCTACTCATATAATAAAAGATCAGAATTCAGGGAGCAAAACATGGATTTCTAAAATCACAAAATAAGTCCGTTTGGGCTGATGGGTTCTCACACTCCAGGAATGACTTTGCCAAATCTAGTGCGGGTCCAGCCGGCCACGCTGCTGTATAATAATGATATTGAGGAAAGCGCAAGCAAGAGCCGAAATGATGCTGGCTTCGAATTCTGCTCTGGCTGATGAGCTAAATGAACTGGCAGTGCTTAGGAGAAAGGGACCAGGGGAGACGAGCAAGAGCCAATTTTCTGTGCAGTCTAATACAACAATTTCTTTAGCAGAGGAAATTGGTTTAAAGTTCTTCTCTCCGTTTTCAAATGCCCTTTGTTCCGTGCTTCTTAAGAGCCGTGTGCCATAGAGAATTTCTATTTGCTGAAAAGTTTTAATCATAGGAGATCCCTGGCAGAGTTTCAATAATTCTCTCTGCCCCAAAAAAGTCAGCTGTGATGAGCACTGGCGGGTGTTTCATCCCTTATATTTAATGGTCTGAAAATATTCAGAGGTTTCTGGGGAAAGACCTGGCAGGGCAGGCTGGGTGCCTAGACCAGTCCATCCTCTTCCTAAGTCTCCAGTGTAGGCAACCTAGGGTCAGGAAACTGAAAATTAAAGTCAGCAAGTGAGGAATGAGAATTTGATCCCATTTAACCTTCTGGAAACCTACATTTGAATTAGTGCTAGAAAAGGCCAAAGCAGGACGCTTTTGAATCTCCTCACCCAAGGCCAAAAGTAGATATACATTTGGGCAAATATGTTTAATGGCTTCTATTTATTAGTTTCTTTTCATAGCAAACACTAATACCACACATTTTGTTATTCTTTATAAAAAAAGACTACTCTGACAAGTTTCTAACTAATGATATAATTACTTCATTAGGTAGCATAATTAGAAATTACTTGAAGTCTAAAGAGCTCCTGGTAAAGAAATGCTTAATTTACTAAATAATTTCAACTCAGATGATTATTAAGTTAAAATCAGAAGTTGCTGAAAACCTCAAGTAATGGTTTTACCAGTGCAACATGATAGAGTAATTGCTCAATTAGCAATTAGTTACAAACAGCAGTGCCCTTTATTTTTACTTAAAATAAGTAAGCCAATTTCCACTCTTCAAAAATGAATATTAATTACATCAGAAAACTGAAAAAAAAAAAGCTCACCTTTTATTAGAACCTACAGTCATAAATAAGCCTTATACGATCTTTTATTTTCCTTTTCTGAAAGTTTAAGACTTTTAATTTGTCTTAAAGTCACTAAAGCAAAAAAACAAGATAAACATTCTTTTACAACACCCAATGTACAAAAATTAGAACTAACTGTAAGACAATTTGTAAGGAAAAAAATGGTTTGGTTTTTGTACATAGGATGAAAGAAAATAAATTCACTCACTGTTAAAAGAGTTTATATGGCTTTGCAGTCAAACTAACATGCTATCTCTCTTACATGGTTACATTCAGTTTTGAAATATCCTAAGAAGGTTCTGTCATTGAATGGATACCAGTAAGAAGCCCAGAGTCCTCAGTTTAAAGAGAGAGAAAAACTATTTAAAGAGAAGAGGAAAAACTATTCAAACTTTGACTTCTTTCCTTGTGGCTTGAAGTCTGTCTCCCTCCCTTCCTCAGAAGCATCCTTGGCCCCTCCCACCAAGACTGCCTCTTCTCCTCCCCTATCACCTCTGATCCAAAGCCTCCTCTGCCTTCATCTTGGTCATCATAGACTTCACTATTGAGGGACATACCAAATCTGTCCAGGAGATCATGGAGGACAGAGAAATTGATGGAGATAACGTTAGCTTGCCCTGGGGCCAGGTCTTGGGGGAAATCTTAAGAATTGGGCATAAAAAGAGATCAGCTTTTATTTTAAAACTTTAGAAGCATAAGGATGAAAAAAAAGTTTGATTGTTGCTGGACTGTTCTGACTATCTTTATTAAAGTGGAACAAGTATGTTCTTACTAAATAAAAAATATGGAAGTACTGCCCATGTCATTCATTTTTGGAAACATAAATATTTTTTTAATAAAGATTATTGTATCCCTTGAAACTGAAGCTTATTTTTGTCTGTAGTTACACTTGCCATTTTATACTATGATAGTGAGAAGAACTTTTTTTTAATTGTTGGTTTTTGTTGATATTATGGATAGGAAAGTTAGGATAGAATAAAGACTTTGGGTATAAAAATGTTGTTTTTATTCTTGCCCTAATTTATCATATTTTAATTAAAATATTCACGATTAATGTAAGATTTTTTTGTCTGCATTGTTTAAACGCTAATGAATAATATAGGAAAAAGAAAATTGCAAACTAAGACCAGCTACATCTTTTAGCCCTTAAGATACTTGTTACCAAGCCTGCTGACCTAAGTTTGGTATCTGTGACCCACATACAAAAAGGAGATAATGAATTCTCACACACTGTGCTCTGACTTCCACATATACACTGTGCTTTCTCTCTCTTTCTCTTTCTCCCTCTCCCTCTCCCCCCCCCCTCTCACACACACACGTAATAGACTTTAAAATACAAGAATTTTCAGACAGGTATATATTACTTGGGTTCCAATCACAAGCTGTGAGTCATAGAGCGATTCAGTTACTTCAGGCTGTTTTCTTCATCAGAGAACCAATGGCAAGGGGCCTTCACTGCTAGAGAAGTAAAGTGATTATACAGAGCGACATATGACCACCTGTCACATGTGCCATACTTACCTTGCCCTTTCCACTCTGCTGGAAACTTAGCATTACAATCATTATAAGGTTTAAGTAGAGGTGGACTGACCAGAAAACTGACATGAAGAATACATGTTTTGTAATGGAGTGGCTTTTTCTTGTATGATATAATATCTTCTCTATGACTACCTATCTTGTGTTTTATAATCAAGCCAATTCTAGAAAAGATTGTAGGCTAAGATTGGGAGAACTATATTTATTATCCTCAAAGTGGAAACAATACGATAAAAATATATGGATGAACTGCAAATAATTTTTTCTTACTCCATTGAAACTGCTACAACAAAATGCATAGACTGCGTAATTTATATAAAATATAAATTTAATGATCTTCTTTAAAGTGAGATGTGCAACATCAAGGGGTCCAAAATTATTGATAAAAGATCCATTCTTCCCACATGATACTGCTAATACCCATATAACCTGAAAGAGAATGGAGCCAGGTTCTCTCTGCTTTGTTTTTTTTTTAATGAGGGCTAAATGGTAGTTAATATTGATTGTCAGCTTGATAGAATATGAAATCACCATAGGAATAAATTGCTTCACATGCCTGCAAAGGATTTTCTGCTTTTGCTACATTGTAGTAGAAAGAACCTTTCATCGTGTAGGTGACACTTTCATACCATATGTTTAGAATGGAGACTGTATAAATGGAGCTGAGGAAAGCCTTCATTGCTTCCTGCTTTGTGACTGTGGACACAATGTGGTTGTTACCTCAAGTTCTTCCTGCATGTTTTTTTCTGTACCATGATGAACTTTAATCTACAATAATCCCCCCCCCCATCTCCTAAGATTCTTCCTATTACACATTTGGTCCCAACAGAGAGAAGAATAACTAAGTCAGCTAAGAATGCAGTTTCCCCATGACCAGCGAAACTTGAGGGTTAGATTTGAATATGGAGATTGAGAAGTACACAAAAATTCTGATCATATATCTATTTAGAAAAAATATTGTCCAGAGTTGTTGCAGAGAAACCTGAATGACACTTCCACATCACAGTTGTGTAGTGCAAGGTGGGGCTCACCAGAAGGATGGGTAGAGCAGTTGCATCACACAAAAACTAGACCAGATTCAATCCCCAGTACAATAGTTAGACCATTACTTCATAGTCATAATATAGTGAAAGTAAAACCCCAAGTTTTTGGTTGCTATACATTTCTCAAAACGCAAACTACATAATATTAGTTATATATTCTTCTTAACATCCATACATATTTGATAATATTTGCCATTTGTTTCCACATTATGCTTCCAGATGTATGCCTTTAAGAAAAACATTGAAGTACTGTCATAAAATAGCAGAATCTTTCCTTATATGGAAATAGGGCCTCTGATTTATGACTAGTTAAGAAGAGGTCACCAAAACCAGGGTGAATGACAAACCTATCATGGCAAATGTCCTTTTAAGAGGGAGGAACAAAGCACGCAGGTGCCTTCTAACAACAAAGGTATGAATCTGAGTGAGGTCTCTATAAACTGAAGCTTGCCAGGGATTAATTGCTACCACTAGAACAGAGGCTGAGACGAGCAAATATTTCTCCAATGCCTTAAGGGAGCATGGCCCTGCTGGATCTCAGGTCTCTGCCTTCCAGAACAGTGAAAGAATTTATTTCTGCTATTTTAAGCCAGTGTGCTCTTAGTACTTTGTTAAATGAGCCCTAGAAAACTAACACATTACATAAGAAAACAAAATAAGGGATAGCCGTGGTATAAAGTAATTCATTAAGATCAGGCATAATGGGATCTAGAGGGAAAACATCCAGGTAATTTCATCCCAACAGGAAAAGAGACAATAACAACCTCTCTGGACCTGTGGTAAATGCCATGTGTGAGACACAGGCAAGGGGCGGGATGATACTCTGATTTGATCAACTTACTTTTGAGACAGTCTCTCAGTGGCCGGGGGCTTCCTAATTAGGCTAGGCTGGCTAGCCTAGGTGCCTGTGAGCACCAGGCATTCAGTTGTCTGTCTCCCCAGCACTAGAATTTCCAGCATTACCATCATCCTGGACATTTTTTAATGTGAGTTATGGGGATTGAACTCAGGTCTTCATGTCTGTTCATTAAGCGTAATACCTACTGTGCCATCTGCACGGCTTAAGCCTCTTGACTATATATTGCTTATTATCTATCCTTAGCCTTTGAGAAGTATTTTTGAGAATACGGTGGTAAGGACCCAGAGAAAGGAGAAATATACAAGAAAGTAGTCATAAACGTCTATGTCTGTGAAATGTAGAGAGAACTCATCAGAATTGAGAGTAAATTTTAGGTACTGGAAAAAGATATCCATATGCCATGCTCTAAGGAGGGTTTCTCAGTCATTCATTGCCCTACTATATTCAAGATTACTCAAACCTGGCAGAAATTTTACAGGATCCATCCCTACATGAAGAGCTACAGGCAATTAATGGTTGCTGAGAAATGCCTAATCAGCCTTCTCCAGAACTGTGCCTCCTGAAATGTTATCCAGCTCCAAACAGTTATTCTTGAAAGCATATGCATGTGAAAAGAAAGAAACAAATTTTTAAACTTAATTTATGATATATATATATATCATATGATTTTATTTATGATATATATTATTTATGATATATTTTAATTTATGACATATATCATTATGTTCATATATATATATATGATGTAATGGATAAGAGAAATGTGTGGTTAGTATAAGGGGGGATTTGGAGACAGGACATAGCAGGAAAACTATGGAATATAGTACTTACGTATAAAGTTGTTAAAAGTAAATTAAATATCACTTTAATATTTCAACTTTTGGTTGGAAGACGCAATAAACTATGACATCTTCCACTCATTTTCAGGAACCATTCCAAGAAAGTCACTTACTCTAGTGAATGATTGATTAATCCACACCTGCTCTTATTTCAATAGCAGAAACACACATTTGACTAAAACACAAATTTAAATGTGCATTTCTAACAGAATTCTACAATATGGAAACTGATGTATAAACAATGCCAATAAAAGGATTTGCCAGAGGGGAAAGATACTTTACAAACCTTTAAATTATCAGAAAAATAAATATGGTAGAGGTGTTTAATTTCAGAAGTTTTATGCTGAAATTGAATTCATTTGTTATGAAAATTAACATGAAAACACAAGAAAATGTTATTCTAGGTTAAGTATATAACAAATGTAACTGCACACTGAGGTTGGTGAGTGGATAGTAATCAGTCTGTGTAGTTTTATGTCATATGAACTCACTGATCACAGTCCTGATGACCAGATTCACTGACATTTATAGCAAAATTGGGTTCATGTAAAGAGAACAAGAAAGAATGACTATTAAGTGATGAGAAATGGATGAATGAATGAATGAATGAATGCATGAAAGTAATAGATTTGGGGTACAAAAGAGGATGCAAAGTTAATTGCTTTCTACTTCTAACTGTACCATGGAGTTTTTGTTTCTCCTAATGAGTATATGCATAAGATTGTATTTGATAAAGAAAATACAAAATCCAATATGCAACTCAGCAGCTACAGAATGCCTATTCTAACTGTATAGCAATTCATCGACATATAGATTTTGGATGTGGTTAATTGCTCTGTGTGATTTTTGTTTGTTTGTTTGTTTTGGTTTGGGTTTTTTTGAGACAGGGTTTCTCTGTGTAGTCCTGGTTGTCCTGGAACTCACTCTGTAGACCAGGCTGGCCTCGAACTCAGAAACCCACCTGCCTCTGCCTCCCAACTACTGGGATTAAAGGCTTGCCACCACTTCCTGGCATGCAATTGTTTTTATTAGCCATTTTTAAATAATGAAGTTAATTAAATATTTAAATAAAATATTAAAAGAAAATATTAAGATATATCCATCTCTAATAATTTGAAATTCTAAATATTTGCATGATATCTGATAGCCTTGAGTAGAAGGTTTTATGTGTATGTATGTCTAGATCCTTATATATAATATTTTTCATGTGTTTGAAGTCTTGTTCTATAAGAAATACAATCAAGAGAGAATGATCCACTACCATGTGACTCGGTGTAGGCATGGAAAGACGCCCGTGGGTCTGCCTGCTTCTATGGTACATAGCAACGTGGGTGAGCAGAAGACACGCAGAGGCCTGCCATCTCTGTGGTCTACCTGCCACAGAGCCATTACTATTTGAAAGTATGCGGTGGACAGATGGGAGAGAAAGAAAAGAGCAGTTTGAGCATTATGAATAGATGTGAACTGGAGAGATGAAGGTGGAGAGAAACAGAGTGTTTCGAGTAGCCTTCCGCTGCCATCTGAGATGATGATAAAGTTCCTAACCATGCTGCTGCTGGGAGCCATATCTGAGACTGGGGGCATATAAAGGAGAGGTCTGTGCCGACATCCGTGGCTCATAATACCATTAAATATCATGTGGACGTCCCTGGTCTAAGCTACTTCCTGATACCACCACATAGATATCCAAGGGCTATGCAGAGCTAGCCCTTTCCCTCACTGACTGGGACATTCAGGAGAGCTGACCCACCTCTCAACGGCTGCAGCACCCAGGAGAGCATTTCACTGGACAGCACAATAGAGCTGTGTCTGTGGCATGAGTGCTTACCAAGTCAGCTACCACCCAGGCCCAAAGCTAGGGCTTTGAGTTGGCCCACCCCAAAATCTACCTCATCTATAAACTTTGTATCCTTTGCATCCAAAGCTGCAGGATCATCATGAACAGGGCAATGAGAGTGTAAGTCAGAGAAGTCCCAGTGAGGATCCAGTGTTGACAGTGTAGCAGAAGCCAGAGTCCTTAAACCAGGTCAATGACCCATTACAATAAACTACTACAAGTACAGATGTGTGTGCAGAAGTGTATATTGTGAAACACTATGACACACTATAGCTTCTATGACAAGATGTTTTCTATGCTTTCTTTTGTTTCGTTTGTTTATGCTTTTCTTTTTGTTTTCTCTGTGGACAGGAGATTGCAAGGGCAGAGAATAGATGGGAAGGGACGGGGAGATATGCAAGATTGGAGTACATTATGGGAAATTCACAAAGAATCAATGAAAATTTTAGAAAAAAAGAAAAAAGGAACAAATATTTTTATAAATATTTAACTTGATTTCTTAAACCTGTTTTATTTAAACTAAAGTTGCACTGGCTTTTCTTTAATCTCTTTTGACTTCCTGGGGAAAATTTTACTTTTAGGGAAGAAACTAATTAGAATAGAGAGTTAACTAGTGAGTCTAAATACCTGCAGTTTGGGGCCAATCCCATCATTTCGTTTGTTGAGTTCATTTCTATAAACAGTGTTTGCAAATTACTTACACTTCTTTTTAATGGATTCATTTTCATGTATTTGAAAATGGATGTGTGAAGGTCACATAATGCTACTGCGTAAGGCAGCCTGGTAGGTCCATGAGTTTTCCAGAACTCTCCTTTCTTTACTTCCCATCTTTCCATTGAAATGCTGGGGTGATGTGTTGGAGCTACTGCCTCCATTTCTCTGTGCTATCTGTTTATCTGAACACAGTTCTTCACGCTTGCATGGCAAGTACTTCACACACAGAACCTTATCCTTAGTCTAAGAAATATGCTTTACAGGTACTGGAGGTAGGCAAGAGCTTTGATTAGAATCTAAATTCTTTTCAGTTCAAGAAAATACACCATAAGTATCTCATGATATATAAGAATGGACCTGGGCATAGTGTAAAACAATAAATACTAATCATGTGAAGATTATAGTAGAATTATTAGTTATATAAAAAATGTCTAAGAATGATACAATGTTTCAATAAGAGGCATCTTAATAGTTATGACTTTAAATGTAAATATATTAAATATGTTACTATGTTAATCAAGTGATTCTGAAGCACTTAACTTGTGCTTTGCATTTTTCTAGGGGCCTAGAATATTTATCCTTTTACTCCTCATAAATAAAGTGAAGGGATAAGAATTATGATTCTGTTTTCTTTTCTTTTTTTAATTAAGCATAGTCACCAAGAGTATAATAAGCTGCCGGCAAAACCAGAGTTACAATACAGTGTCAGAGATCTGCAGCCAGGCAGGCTGGCTCCTGAGATTGCCCTGACATAACACACTGACCTGTCCCCTGCACTGGGCACAACCTCCTAAGGTCATCTGCACAACTCTCCAAATTTGACTGCATTGAGAGCAGTATGAATCAAAAGCTCTGCCACTGTTCCTTTGCTTTACTCTCTTTCATGCCAACATCATCCTTATTTTATGAATACAATTCTCTCGGGACTGAGTTGTACAAACTAGGTCTCATTAAATATATGATAAAGCAAGAAAGTGACTATAAAGAAGATATTTCAGTAGGCTCTTAACTACTATTGTAATTATGAAAAGCGTTCAACCCTTAAAAAACTCATCAAACATATGCAACTAATTTATAATTGTAAAATAAAGGTTTTGAAATGGGAAACTGATGTGTTATATATGAAAAGAAATTTGCAAACAGGCTCATCACTTAAAGATATTTTTCATACCTTAAAAGTACATTTATGTGGACTTTTACCCAAATTTGATTATATTGAGTATCAATACTAAGGTCTTCATAGTATTTAGGATTAATACAAAGACTGTGTTTGTTAGTAAATATCACAAATGTATTTTCAGTTTCACTTATTATCAGATCTTATTTTCTAGCCTCCATTGAGAAAGGGAAATATAGAATTTTCTGGATGTTTACTATGTGACTATGCGTTAGGCACTTTTAATTTATAACTCATTAGAATGATTATCATTTCTTGCCAGGTCATTGTACTATGTTCACATTATATTAAAATATTTAGCCCTTGAGAAGTTAATTACTTGACCAAAATCACAGACCTAATTAAAGTGTAGAGAATCATCACACCTCAGTATGCCAGGGATAACTTAAAAAACAGAAAAAAAAATGAAAATACTAATGCAGTTATTTCTGGATGTGAAAATATCAGTGATACATTTCATCTACATTTCTTGTTTAAAAGACTTCTCGCCAGGCAGTGGTGGTGCACACCTTTAATCCCAGCACTTGGGAGGCAGAGGCGGGTGAGTTCCAGGACAGCCAGCGCTACACAGAGAAACCCTGTCTCGAAAAAGTAAAACCAAACCAAACCAAACAAAACAAAACAAAAACCAAAGACTTTGCTTTCATTTATATTATTGAATTAAGTGTAGTCATCATTTTGGGTTCCCTACTCAATACTTTGTAAATAATATTCAATGTTTTCACATTTATCAATTAAAATTTTGCATTTTTTTCTTCATAGTTGAGTTAAATCTGAGCCTTGTCACTCTTACCTCTGTGAGTTGTGTTTCTGAGAAACAAACAAAGCAAATATCTCTAGCAATATAAGTGTGTCATCAGCTCTGAGGAAGGCCAACCCTGGGAACCATGGCTCAGTTCTAATGGATCTCTTCCCCTTGAGTAATGGATGGAGTAGAAAAAGATATGTCTTCACCGGTCAGTCTGCTTTGTCAACTTTCCTCACTAGCTGTGACAGCAGAATCAGAAGTCAGACACCTGGGCCCATGGGAGTCAGTCCAGACTCCAAAAACGGATTCACAAATCCCAGTTCATGCTTACATGAGTAGGCCCGTGTGTCTCTCACATGCCCTGCTGCGGAATCCCAGGATAGTCTTGGCAACTGTTCTGCAAATTGTTTGTTTTCAATTCTTTTTATGATTTATTTATTTGATGTGCATTGCTGTTTTGCTTACATTTATGTATGGGTGAGGGCATCAGGTCCCCCAGAACTGGAATAACAGATAATTGTGAGCTGTCCTATGGGTGCTTGGAATTGACCCTGAGAACGCTGAAGAATAGTCAGTGCCTTTAATCACCCTTTTGTCTCTCCAGTCTAAATGTTTTTAAGGCTCAGTTTGGCTTCTTTGTGATCTACAAGCTTTTGTTGTTTTTTTGTTTTTTAATTAATTTAATTTTTAACCTAAGCATTCATATTCCCTGTTACTTGGCATAAACAAGACATTTACGCATTTGTGACAATAGTTTTATAGAAAGAAAAGCTGCCTTCTGTGGGAAGCATTGTCAGGTGACACAGGAATAGTCTCAACAGTCAAATAGACTCAGAAATATTATAATTTCAGTGCAGACGATGCATATATGTCCTACAGTTTCTTTAAAAGTCAAAGGGAATGTAGAAGCTTATTACATTGTCATCAGATTTTTTTCACTTTTTGTGGCCTGAAAAAAATCACATGTTCAGCAATGCTGTTTCCTCTGAATATTTTAAGAGATAAATATACTTGTTCCTGCCTGAATTCTTTGGAGTATGGGTATTTTTTACATACCAAATAAATTCATTCAACCATTGAACTATCTTTCTATTATTATGTTCATTCCTTTTATAAAGATTTTTGTGATTGCATTGTTCCCAATGTGTGGTTTAGCATTATCTTCCATTTAAAGATAATTAACTGCATCACATAATCAATACACCCTATATCATGTAAATAAAGTATTCATGGTTCTGGGATATGAGGTGCAGATGTCATGTGGAATATTTGGAGATTAATATTCATTCATCATAGTCTAGTATGTGAACTATTATGCTGAAAATGAAAGGAATGGTAGAAGATGACTTCTTTTCAGGAAGATATGTTCATTAGATCAGAATGACTCCTTATGGCACCAACACAGAGAGAATAGTCTGATTTCTAGGTTTTCCAGGAACTATAAGTAAGACAACATGCAGCAAAGACCAGGATGGCATAATAAGTCCAAAGGTGCAATAGTGGCATGCACACATTGGTGGTAAACAATAGCTCCTTGAATCATCCTTATGATTCATTCAACAAGAAGAAAATCACACCTGCTGCCAGAAACCTACCCAACTCCTCAGTGCTAATTAGGTCACCTATCTTGGAGTAACTAAAACTACCACTTTACTAAACACAGCACAATCCCTAAATACACCTTAAGTAGTTTTCATTATAATCTCGGGTAAGTATAGTTATCATCCTTCATCAAGAAAAATTCTCCTTGCAACAGATGGAGGAACTGTCTGTTTTTGTCTCAGAAAACAAAAACCAGTCAAAATGAAAAGTTCTGGAACCTAGTACTGACAGCTCAATTCCTATACTTAGAGAACATTGAAGAAGAGGGTCAGACAGGTAATATGAGTCAGAGGATCACAGAGTTTGCTATGAGATTGTAGATTGTACCTCCTAGTGATGGAGAAGCGATAACCATAAAGTCTCGCCAACATGACCACCTAAACATGAACTGATCAAAGATCAAAATAGATGTGCAAAATTGGGTGATGGAAATCCCACCACATCTCAAACCTACATAAAGAAATACAAGCAGCCAAGGAATGCCTAGAGTGGGAGAAATACCCTTCCCCAGGAATGAGCACTCCATCTGATTACCCAACACCAAATAGTCAGGTGTGTAAACATACAAAAAAATAACATTATATAGACTGAGCAGGTTATAAGCAGAACTACTTACATATATCAATGCATATAACAATAATTAATGAAAATAGGGGCCCTGACTTTGAAAAAGAGCAAGGAGGAAGGAGGATATGGAAGGGTTTAAAGAGAGGAAAGGAAAGAGAAATATAATTATAATTACAAAAATAATAATGAAAGGTTTGGTATATAATAACAAGATGGCCAGAATCTTTCTATCAAACCAAATTGATTAGGTGTCTAAACAAATAAAGACAGAAATACTGAAGAAAATGAAGAAGAGTCAAAACCCTTGTTGACTGTTGGTGAACTTAGATAACTAACCCAAGAAGGGTAATTTGGCACTTATGCATTGTTTTATTGTTGCATGTTTTGACTATTTAAACAAATAGTGTCTGAAGCTTTATATGGAAAACTTGAAAAAAGCAATATCTTCAATATGTCTGTGGGTATGTGTGTGGGTGTGTCTATGTGAGGGTGTGATTTTCTTCTGAGAACATAACATTGGCTTCAGTTTTTTTATTTGTGTAGAGGCATGCATGTGTGCATGAGCATGTGTGGAGAAGTCAGGAGTCAACACTGTACAGCTTTCTTAATCATTCTTTATCATATCTACAAACCATCACTGACCAATGCTGAAACTCACTGATTTCCTGCACTAATGAGCCAGCAAAGTCAGAAGCAGTCTATATGTTCTCACATCTGTGATAGAGTTATAGCCACTTGGTTTCACATCTAGCTTCTATATATGAGTGCTAGAGATCTGAACTCAAGTTACATGAGTGTGCTGTATGCACTTTGCCTATTAAGTCATCCTTTTTTAAGGTTTATTATTATTATTATTATTATTATTATTATTATTATTATTTATATTATTATTATTAGATATTTTACTTATTGACATTTCAAGTATTATCTCCTTTCTTGGTCTCCCCTCCAGAAACCCCTCCCCATTCCCCCTCCCCCTGCTTCTATGAGGGTGTTCCCCTGCCTAACTACCAACTCCTGCCTCCCTGCCCTGGCATTCCCCCATACTGGGGCACTGAGCCTTCCCAGGACCAAGGGCCTCTCCTCCCATTGATGTCCAACAAGGTCATCCTTTGCTACTTATGCAGCTGCAGTCATGAGTCCCTCCATGTGTACTCTTATGTGGTTTAGTCGGTGGGATCTCTTGTGGGTTGATTGATATTGTTGTTCTTCCTATGGGTTGCAAACCCCTTCAGCTTCTTAAACCTTCATTTAATTTCCCATTGCCTCTGAAGAGCAGTTTCATATTAGACAGATTGTCATATTAAAGCTGCCATACTAAAAGCTTCTAATACAATGAGAAAAAAACCCACCTTGTGAATTAGTGCAACAGAGGGTTTCTTTGTTTTCTTTTAAAAAAGAAACTAAAATTTGCATTAGAAAAATCCTTGCACTGAAAGGATTGCTCAGTAGTTAAGAGAAGTGGCTGTTCCTCTAGAAAGCCAAGGTTCTATTCTCAACACTCACAAAGTAGCTCACAGCCATCTGTAATTCTAGCTCCAGAGGATTAAAAGGTATCTTTGGGCACCAGGCATACATGTAGTGCCCAGACACTTGGGAAGTCAAACACATCCTTACACATAAACTTGAAATAAATAAATTTCATAAAATGTATTTTCTAAAATGCATTTTGCCTCATTCTTTGAATGAAAATGAGTATCAATGTCATTTGAAGTTTAGCTAACCCAAGTAATTAAAGCCCAGATGCTATGACTGACCCTATGTCTGGATACTGTCACATGTCATACTTTGCCGACACTTGTTTACAGAAATGCTGATCAGAGGGTACATAACCTACCATTTTTAATACCCACAGTTGTCAATCACTGAGAATAGAAAATCAACACCAGTGAACCTTGAGAAACGGAGTTAGCTAAGACAGATTTGATAATAGTGAAATATGGCAGGCCCAGCCATGATCGCTATTATTAGCCTTCACTTCTTTAACTTCCCCAATCACTGTTAAACAGATTCAGTATTATCTTTTCCCCATCTGTATTTCCCTAGAATAGTGAGGAACTTCAGAGACTATATTCACTTCTACCGATCCCAATACTGTGTACACTAATCAAATAGTACAGTTCCTTAAAAGGCAGCTCACCTTTGGGTGAAGCAGTCAGTAGGAGGGGAAAAGATTTATAATAACAAAAACTGCAGACTTTTTGCCTCATCCATTTGACCTGAAGTTCTAGGCAGGTCACTTAACACTCTGACTATCATGTATTAGTTGCTGCTATTAAAAAATAATATATAATAATTGATATTATTGAACTCTTCTTCAAAACTGGCATACATTAGACGGGATTAGTTGATCTTTAAAATGACCTTGCGGGATAGGTTCTAGTATTGACAATGTTTAATGTCGAGGAAACTGAGGCTTAGACAGGTTAACTACTCTGCTCGGGGTCTTATAATAGAAGGAGAATGACAGTCACTTAAATAAGTATAGATTAAACTGAATTTCAAGATAATAACTTTAATATGAACTTTTAAACTTAAAAGTAGATTTGAAAATTTGAAGTGTTCATTTTTCAGGTAGTGTAATGGAATTAAAGAAAAGTGAAGCATTGAACATTGCAGCATTCAGAATTTAAGTGTTGATAATTTGTGATATATATTGTACATATATTGTATATATTATATTATTATATTTTATGCATTTTATATATAATATATCATAATATATTGCTATATATCATTATATATTATATTATTATATAATATACATTATTATACTATATAACACATACCACATATCACATATCTTGTAACATTATACTTATACATGCATGTATATATGTATATGTGTATATATATATATATATATATATATATATATATATATATATAATCATTAATGC
Organism: Mus pahari; assembly: GCF_900095145.1. NCBI lineage: Eukaryota > Metazoa > Chordata > Mammalia > Rodentia > Muridae > Mus > Mus pahari. The sequence continues at coordinate 75,243,295 of NC_034597.1, forward strand.
ATGGTAAAATAGCTTCCATATGCCAGAATAAAAATGTCAAATATTTGGATACCAGTTTGAAATGTAAATAAAGAAAATATCTAATAACAAAATTAACAAATAAAAAATAATAATTACTTATTACTTGGTTCTATTTTTTCATTACTCTATGGGGATCATGATGTGGGTTGTATGAAAATATTGAATTGGCCAAAATTGGTAGTTACTCTCCCAACGAGTGGGATGAACTATGAACTTGATATCTCTCTTCTCTGTCAATATAGCTCCTGTATGTTACCCAGCAATTAACTGTTAAGTTCTGTATGTTTAGTGGGATCTATAAATACCAAAAGGATGGAAACCAGTGTGCTTTCTTCTGTATTTGAAGAATGCTTAGTAACTATTTCTGAAGTCATTGTACTCTGGAGTGATGTTTTATAATGAAAAAGAAAAAAAATACCAAAGTTCACGGGACAAATATCCGTGATGGAAAGGGAAAGTGCAGAATAGGTGACTAGATTGCAAAGGAGGTGAGAGAGAACAGCATGAGGCAGGCCTTTGTCCAAGACTCTTTGGAGAAAGAATGGCTATTTTAAACTATATAAACTGTGCTCTCCATAATTTATCTATTTATAACATATACATTCACATTTTCCATATGCAAATTGTTTTATTAATATAAAAATTTCTGAAATCATGCAGGAAGAGAGAAATACACACACACACATACACACACACACACATGAAAATTTGCATGACTATTTTACTTTGGATTAAAATATTATTTATTTTTGATTACTGTTTCACTAACAGCTACAAAAGCCCATATTTCTGGCATTGGTGAATAAATGTCCATTTAGCCACATGAATTGCACCAACAAGAAAGGGTCCATGAGAATTTAAATGTGTGCTTACTCAGTATTAACCAAGATCTTGGGATTGTTTTGTTTGTTTTGCTTTGCTTTATTTTGTTTTATTTTGGTTTGTTTTTCTTTCTTTATTTCATGTTAACTAGCAACTTAGATTTGCACCAAATGTCAGTTCTGAAAACAGTCATAAAATTATCCAGCCAGAAATGGGTTTATTTAGGGGTGTTTGTGTGTTTGTGTGTTTGTGTGTGTGTGTGTGTGTGTGCGCGTGTGTGTGCGTGTGTGTGTGTGTGTGCATATGCATTTAATAATAATTAATGAAACAAGAGGGCATACATTTGTAAGAGAAGAAGGAGGGGTATATCAAACAATTCATAAGAATGAAAGGGAAGGGAAAATATTTTATTACAATCACAAAAATATAAAAATATAATAAATTTGTCTCAAAACTTTGTTTTATATATCTTTTCTTCTTTCCATTAATTAATTAGTTAATTTCCATTAATAACATCTTTATCAAATAACAACTATACTGCCAGTCTCCCCCAATCACAGTCTATTCCTATACCCTCCTCCTCTTCTCCTCTGAGAAGGAAGAAGTCTCCCCTGAGTACAAACCTACACTGGCACCTGAAGTTACTGCAGGACAAGGCACATGCTTTCCCACTGAAGCCAGACAGTGCAGTCCAATTAGGGGACCAGCATCCACCGGAAGGCAACAGAGTCAGGGTAAGCCCCTGCTGCAGTTTTGGGGGACCTGCATGAAGACCAAGCTGAACATCTGCCACTTATATTTTGGAGTGGGGGCTTGTCCACCCTGTCCTTGTCAGTCTCATTGGTCAGTCATTCAGTATCTCAAACCCCCCAAGTGTCCCGTCTAGTTGACTCTATTGGTCTTTTTCTGGAATATCATCTTCCACAGGTTCCACAATCCTTCCCTGAACTCTTTCACAAGAGTTCCAGAACTACTTCTAATGTTTGGCTGTAGGTCTCCTCATTTTATGTTGGTTATTTCCCTGTCAATCTTTGCTACATGTTTTCCTTATTTTCTGTGAAACATTTCTTTTCTTATATAGTTGATGGAAATTCTCCATGTAAGCTTAATTTTTATATAATGCATATGGGTTCAAGAAGTTCCCATCTGAACTTCACATTTAAAGAAGTAGATTTTGGGATAACTGTATGCTCATTTTTAAAACTTAAAGTGTTATTTTCATTCAGCATTCATTTATAACTTTTTAATCATGGTTTTCTCACATTTGTGACTCATTGGACTTGAATTTGCATGCAATATGCAATTAGCCCTTGATTTCTCTTTGACCTATGTGGCATCCATTTAGGTCACTATTAATTATTGAAAAATGAATCCTATTTCCAAGAGATGTATAGAGTTTATACCTGTCCAATGAGTCACAAGTGTGAGAAAATCATGACTAAAAGGCTACAAGTGAATGCTGAATGAAAACAACACTTTAAGTTAAAAAAAATACTTGAAGATGCCAAGTCTTAATACTAAAGATATACTTCTACATCTAGATTTGTCGCTACATTATTTACAAGAATTAAAGCATGGAACCAGTCTCAATGTCTATTGATAGATGAATGTATAAAGAAAATAAGGTATATGCACATAGGTTTTTTTTTCAACTGAAGAATGAGTTTAAGACAATCACAGAAAAAATAGAACAATAAATCATCATAGTAAATGAAATAAACCAGACACAAAAAGAAATAACTTGTTTTCTGTCATACAAAATACATAAATTTATATGTTACATATCGTATAAAGACACAAGGGGTTAAGCTACGAGGAGGGTACTGGCAAATTACAGAGAAAAGGTTGGTGAGTGAGAGAACCTGGGCATGTATGAACAAAGTAAAATATGTGGGTCAATATGTAATATTGAAACTCATTGTTTTGTGTGTAAACTCAAAATTAATAAACTAAAAAGATATGAAAACCAGATTTCAGAACCCTGTGAGCCAGTTTAAAACAAATTTGAATGAAGAAGAAATCCAGCTGGGGTCTAGGGAGACAGTTTCCCAGTTTAAGGGTCTTCTTGCAGCAAACCGGAGTTCAGTTTCCACTATCTGCATCTAGTAGGTTACTGTAACTCTAGCTCCAGGGGAATCTGATGTCTCTGGTTCAGCAAAACCGGCATTCCTGTGGAGTACCCAACCAGAGATGCACAGAAACATAAAGATAATTTAAAATAAGAAAAAAATATTCAAAAGAATGAGAATAAAGTTGTTAGGGCAAACAAGATGGTTCAGTACGTGAACTGTGTTTATTTGTATTCAATCATTAGAACTCCGACCAGTGTGAAAAAAGAAAACCAATGCCACAAAGTTATACCCACCATATATTCACCATGCCTTCAGCACCCCTGTGCACACAGCAATCCCTCAATCATAGTCAGTAATAGTCAATACTTAAAAAAAAAAAAAAAAGTTGTCCTTGAGTTGAGTTACTATATGGAGAGAAATATGTAGAAGTAAAAGACCAATGTTAAAGGGTTGGATCAAAAACTCTCTGTGATAGGACAACCCCCAAATCCCAGAAGGCTTCCGGAAGTAACATTTATTTAGGTTGCTTGAAAATTTTAATATGTCTTTGCTACATCATAGCAGTATGAACAACAACAAAAACTATACAATAAATTCTAGCTCTCTAAGATTCTTAGAGAATGGTTTCCGATAAACCAGGGACGCTAGTTACCTGATACTTATAAAAACAGTGCTGTGTTTGAGAACTGTTTGTTGATGATATTTCTAATTTGTATTCATCACCTTTCATGAGATAGTTAACTTCAGTTTATTGAAGGTAATTGAATCTTTCATGATTCAGAATCCAGCAATGCCTCGGGGACATCGTTCTCAACATCAATCCTCATTTTATGGTCAGAGATCACAGGAGAAACTCCATTGAATAGAACTAAAATTCTGAAAATTGCATTTTACCAAAGTTCTCATACCAACCTAGTTTATTATTTCTTTCTGGGTCATTTGAATATTTTTCGTTAAAAAAAAAAATTGAAAATGTAACAACTCTGGCTAACCAAAGGTTTGAGTTTAATAGATTTTTTTTACTTTAAAAAAAGTCTTATAATTCATATTTATAATGTTTCCATGGATATAATCTTTTTCTTAGAGAAATTACTATAATTCTTTTTCAAATTGATTCTGATATATTAGAAGTTACAGAGTGGAAATTTACTGAGCAGGAAAGAGGATGAACAGTTAATTTTTAAAAATGCATTAAGTCAACATTAAGGTAAATTTAAAAACAACCAGGAAGCCAGTCTCTACTCTTAAGCAAGTTACTCATTTCTGCTTAAAATAAATAAATAAATAAACCAAAGGCAGCGTTCAGCTGTTGGGCTGAATTTCTAAAAATGGGCATGGAAGTTTATTCATCTACATCAGGCGAAATAGACATAACATTTACTCAAACCCAAAGTGGCCTTCAAGTCCAGAGTCATTCTGTAGGACATTCTGCCCTTCTACCTCTAAGAAAAAGACTAAGGCATTCATCAGGCTGAGAGGCATCCCTATATCACATCAATATGCTTAAAGTACAAGGGAGGGACAAGGACAGTTCTCTGCTGTCTGGGCCCTCAGACTTAAGATTTCTAGAGGAAGGATAGTGGACATGGTCACGATTTCCAGAAAAAAAATATATATCCTGGCTTTCTAAAGAGAACAAAGAGATGATGTGGGCCATGTTTATTCAGATTAATGACGAAGTAGCCTGGTTTAGTGGTACTCTCTTGTAATTCCAGAATTTGGGAGGGGGAGCCAGGATGATCAGAAGCCATCCACAGTAACACAGGGACTTTGAGGATAGCCTGAACTCTATGAGACCCTGTCTCAAAAACCAACAATCAAAGAAACAAGCGAATGAAGAACAAAACATGTACACATGCCTAAGGGGAAAGGGACACTAGAGGTTCACGTAGCCAAGATAAATTGGGAGACATTGAAGAGAAGATGAAAGAGTTCTGAAGAAATGATGTAAGGAGCCCAGACATTTGAATTTATTAAAAGCTCCACCGACTAAAGGCCACCTATTTTCCCATATACACTAGCCATCTAATGGTTCCTTTACATTAAAAAAAAAAGAGCTAATTAGTGTCCTTTGATCCAGCTCATTAGCACTTTTCTTTTAGTGGTGGTCTTGTGTGGGTGGTAATGATGGGTGTTGTGATAATTGCAGCAGACAGAAAAAGTTAGACACCAAAACTCTTTTCTTTTTAAAACCAGTAATGTACATATTCCTGAAACACAATCTTCCTCTATCTCAAAATCCAAAGACCATGGAGCAAATGGACAGTCTTTTAGTAATTTGGTGAACTTCTGTAGACCTAGAAATCAGATGTTTCAGAAACACTGACCACAGCTTTTATTAAAATTAATAAGAAATGTAACTTAGTAGCTACAGCTGTGACGCTGCATATCTTAAAGCATTTGCTGTGCACTGGTGATTCTTCAACATACCTTTAGGAAATTAAGGCTAAGAGTCTCACATATATGAATCTGGAGAAGTTTATTTCATTGAAATGAAGTAGAGGCTGTGAATAGAAACACTAGGAAGATGCTCAACAAAATTTCAATTAGACGGAAGAGGTCGGTTTAAAGGTGGTGTAAGCCTGCGAATACAGCTAATAGCTATAAATTGTATTCTTGACACTGTCTACATAGTAGATTTTCGCTATCCTAACAATAGAAATTTAACAGGTGTGTAAGATAGTGTATCTAAGGGCGAGGCAAGCCCTGAGCCCAGGCAGCAAGGCCTTGATCTCTTGATGACTGGCAAGGGAGTTGATGCCACAGTCCTCAGCAGGTATAAACTACTGACATGAAACCCAGACAGCTTTCTACATTTGACCATGACCTTTTCTGTCCAGAACATAGGACATTTGTTGTTGATCACACCACAGGTCTGGTAGGTAAAGAACAAAAATGTTAGAAATAGGCTATGAAATATGAAGATTTATGGCAAGGAGGCTCAGAAATTATAATGGCCAATGTTTGCTTTATATGTGAGTTGCAGAATCTTAAAATTCTTCAGGGATCATTTTGTTTGTCTTTCCATTTGATTTTGGTTATATGAAAAACTGTCCTCAAAGATAACAAATACCCTTTGTTAGCCAATAACATGATACAGAATGGAACAGTTGCAAGACAAAACAGAGATCACAATGTGGAGACATGTACCTTCAGTCAAGTATTAGGGAGTTGGACAGGACCTCAGGAGATCCTGGTCATTCTCCAGCATTACAGTACTTTAAAGGCTTTTCTATGCTGCAACAGCAGCAAAATAAACCCAAAGATTGTAATTAATCTCCTTAGTTTGGATGGCTTCTGTTACATCTCTGTGGCCCACACAGAAGCTTTTTCATTCACAGTGCTTTTATTTTCCTTTCGAAGTAAGACTGGAAGGTATTAGTTTAAGAGAGTTTGCCTTTCTTTCTCATGAATAACATAAAAGTTTTCCCCCTGGAGGCTAGGTTCTAGAAACAGTGAGTAATTTAATATTTATTCAATATTTAATATTTATTCTTTTAAAATTTGTAATTAGTTTTTGGCTGTCCTTTCAAGCAAAGACAGAGATGACCAAAGCCAACAATATCACAACACATGCATAAGATATGAATGTATATGTAAAGTTGATTATCTAATTCATACATTGTTAGGAGATAAAGTGTTATACTTCCAAAGAGATGGGTTTCAGAAAACAAGTTCTTTTCCTGACTTTGCACAACCTTTTGTACAGATACAGAACCGAATTTGGACGTCTCTCTGCTTTAGACAGGATTATTTTTCAGTTAAGAAGAAAAATGTGAGCTGAAGTGATGGTTCAGTGGCTAAGAGCATGGGCTACTATTGAATAGAACCCAAGTTTGATCCTAGCCCCTACATGGTGGCTCTCAGTCATCAATAAGCCCAGTCCCAGGAGAAGAGACAGAAGCTTCTGAACTCTGTAGCACCAGGCACTCATGTGACATGCAAAGATAAATTCCAGCAAATCATTCATATACATAAAATAAAAATACATAAAAAGTTTAATTGTTGAAAGAAGAAAATGAAGATACACAATTAAAATTATTCTTCATTGACTGTTTTGAATAAGAAATAGAAATATTAGAGTTGGGCAGAGTATCACAGGTTGAATATTTTTATACTGCTATATACTTTAGTATCTCTAGTTGTTAAGATTTACTCACCAACTCCTCCTTTTCAAGAAGTTCATTGCTTTATCCTGTAACATATTCAAGTTGTTATTGTAGTCTGTGACCATAGTTTGCAACTCACTTTTACATTGCCCCCATGTTTAAAAGAAAATGTCTCCCAGGGGGCCATAGGGAGTGACACTTAAAGGAGGTATGGCCTTGTTGGCAGAAGTGGTCACTAGAGGCAGGCTTTGAGGTCTGAGGTATTCAATGCACACCCAGTATGGCAGTTCTTTTGTAGCTACCTGCAGATTAAGGTATAGAAATCTCAGTTCCTTCTCCAGCACTATGTCTGCCTGTATGCTACCATGTTTCCTGCCATGAAGATAATGGACTAAACCTCTGAAACTATAAGTTAGCCCCTATTAAATACTTTTCTTTATAAGAGTTTCCATGGTCATTATGTCTCTACATAGCAATAGAAACGCAAATCAAAATCCCTCCCAATTACGTTACTTAGTCCCACCAAAGCATTTCATTACCTTAGCCCATAGATCATATTCTATCTATACATACAGGGAGGCATGCCTTAACTGAGTTGATTCTTCTTTTATAAAATGTAGCAGAGACCTACAATTTTTGATATTTCTTTCTTCCATACTCATTGATGTTTATAAATCATCATAATCATTTGATGTTTGTAATCATTACTCCCCCACACTTTCTTTTTTGATAGCCATTCTTAAGTTTTGTGCTTTTCTCTTTCATTTTCATTTTCCTCCACAGAGCTTATGTTGTAGGTTTCCTGTCTCTAGGCAAAGTAAGCTTTTACTTATTCTGCCCCGATCTATGCTTAATTTTAGTTTTTATTCTAAATGCCTGGTTTCCAGATTTCCAAGATAAACCAAACCCTACCTTCAAGGTAATTAAATGGTCAGCTAGAAAATGCCAACATCCTCATTATGTCTACCATCCCAGCCACCATAACACAAATCAGTTGTCAGGTTCTCTCAATTGGGCCTCCTAACATTTCTTGTATCAGATCTCTCCTTCCAATTGTTACTTCTACATCCATAGTGCTTACCCAGCCTGCTGCCTGATTTATAATAATAAGCTCTGAAATGCTTTTTTCCCCCCACCCATCAAGCACAATCCATCTGGATTTTACTGCCAGATTGATTTTTCTAAAATGCAAATCTAATCATGTTTGCTCCTGATTAAAACCTTTTAATGGTTCCCTGTGTAGCACTGGGTAAATAAAAACTCCCTAGTATGGCAGAGGACAGTCTTCATGTGTACTCTCCCTTTTTACACTACTTTCTACTTGGTTCATAGTCCCATTTTGGTCCAGGCCAGATTTCTTACACATCCCCGTTGCAGTCTTTTGTTGTAAATGTATATCATCGCGCTCATTGCCCAGGTGCATGCTCAACAATGTAGCTCAAGTGTTCTCAACCTGTAGGCCAAGACATGTTCAGGGGGCTGAATGGCCCTTTCACAGGGTTTGTATTTCAGAGATCCTGCATATCAAATATTTACCTTACAATCCATATCAATAGCAAACTTACTGTTAAAATTAGCAATGTAAAAAATATTATGGGCTAGGTCATCACAACATGAGGAACTGTATTAAAGGGCCACAACATTACGAAGGTTGAAAATCATTACCTTAATAGGAACTACAGCTTAAGCATTCAGGCATGAACATAAATAGAAGATTTTTAATTAGTTAAAATGTGGCTGAAACATTACCTTTTCCCTGTTTTCTAACATCCCCCATGTGATGAATATATTTTGTTCTCTCCATTTACAAACATTTAGTCCATATTTTGTGTCTGACTTCTATATTGTATTTTAAGCTTTTCAGCAAAGGATTCCTTATTCACCTCAGAACTCCTATGATAAACAAAGTTCCAAGAAAATCTGTAGGTCTTCAAAGAGTTAGAAAATGCCAGGATGTCTTACTTAACAACTGAAAGTACCAAAAACCAAAATGTTTTCTACAATTTCAAAGGAGTGAGTATCTCCAGATAAACTACGTCAAGACCTAGATACCCCAAGAACTATTACTAAGAAAAGCTAGAGAGTATAGTAGGCTGGTATATGGTCTGGGGAAGCCGACATGGCATGAGAAACAGCCTCTTCAACACCCCAGAAGTGGGTGGGTTGGTGAGCAGGTGGAGGGGGAGGGCATGGGGGGGGGACTGTTTTTCAGAGAGGAAACCAGGAAAGGGGATAACATTTGAAATGTAAAGAAAGAAAATATCCAATAAGAAAAAAAATGAAAAAGAAACAAAACACCAGAAGACAGACTCCTTCACAAAACACAAAGCTAGCAATGGTTTCTGTTTAAGCTCAGATATTACTTTTATACACCATAAGACTTAAAAACAAAGGTAAAAGAACTACATCTTAATAGCAGCTTATAGTAGACTATTTGCTTTCTTTGCCTTTTGTTGAATATATTGTATGTATCTTAAAACTGTGACTCTCAGGACATATAAGAGAAAACAATCTCTCCTCAGCATTTTTCTTAAGCTAAACGTAAGGTGAGAAAATGTCCTTCAAACCATAAGAAAATCAAGCATAGAACATAAAATCCTTCTATCTCCCACGTTCTCTTCATTGTCTTTGATTCCTGCAGGTGACATTTGTAATACTTGGGACTGAATTCAATTTTAAAAACTGAAATAACTAATGGAAATGAATATAATGAAGTGAATAATAAAACACTATGCCATTCATGGGATTATGTATGTTATATACAGCTGATATGCACTCTATAATCCTATTAACTCTGATCTTTTCTGAGGCCGTTTCCTCACTTCTTTCTGGGGGTGCATCTTCAGATCTAGACAAATATTCAGCCTGAGCCTGGGATGGAAAATGAACTAGCATTCAATCTGATAAATTAGACACTTTGCCACGTATTTGTCAATAAATGGGAATGCCTTCACCAAGCAGTCTGCCTTGTCAGCAAGTGGTGCTTTATTGCCCTTCCTGTCTAATTTCCCTGGGGGCAAGTGCAAACTTGAAATTCCAAGATGAAACCGGCAGGTGTCACATTGTCCGTCTTCTCTTCAGCTGAGGCCTCTGTCCTCATTAACTTGCTCACCTGTCTGGAGGAGAAATGTTTGTTGCCTTGCCTCTTTCAAGAGCAGCAAGTGGATGATTTCTTAAAGAAATAGTACCCATAGAAGTGCCCAGCTAAAGTTCTTTTTATTACTTTATACTATAATTTATCAACATTACCCATTGAAAAAAAGTTGGGAGTAACAGGAAGTCATTTGTCTCCTGGAAGTAGTATACCTGAGAAGGTACATTTGGCTTTAATTTCCTTTAATTTGATTTTTTTAAAAACCTGAATATGGTTGAAAGTAAATACACATGACTAAATAGGTTGTTGACTTGTGGGAAGAGCCTCACATGCAGATAAAAGGAGTGCAGAAACCACAACTTGACAGTTGAACCCATCACCAATCCAAAGGACAGACGTTACTCCTCCTCTTTCGCCCACAGCCAGGCCATGACTTAGGATTTAGTGTTTCTTGTCTAAGCTCAGGGGACACACTTGTTCGAGTCTAAGTGGAGTCCAGCTTTGTAAATCACACTGCTTTCTCATATTGTATTTGCCAGTCAATTAACTAGATGTACTGAAGATTACATTGAATGGGATGGATGGCAGAAAGAGTATAGATATATACCTGTACTATAGTGCAGAAATCCTTTAATAGCAGAAGGCATACCTAAAGGAATAGCTAATACAGAATGATTAATGACAATGAGTGAAACAAATATTATAAGTCCTACTTAGGCTTAGCAATATGAAAATGATTTTTTAAAATATTACACTTATTCTAATGTTTAAAGTATATCTCCTAGAGTTTTACTGAGGAGAAATGAAATTAAAATGAACTTGAGTTGGTGTTTAAGATGACACATAAATTTTGAATAAATATACTTATTCATATAAGTTTTGGTATATGCATACTTGTTAGATAAAATGTTTTGGCTTGCATAACAGGAAGATGTGGTTTCTGAGTCAGAAAAATAGAGATTTCAACATTAGCTATATATTTTTCCTTTGAGTAAAAAATTAATATTATTCTTAGGTCTCTCTTTAATTTTTAAGAACACTACTACATCATACTTAATTTTTTTTATACTTTTTAAAACTCTTGAGACTAATTTTAATAACATCATTTCCCAGTTCCCTCCAAACCATCCCATGTAGGCCTCCTTATTCTCCTCCATAGTCATGAGCCCTTTTTGCTTTTTTACTGTCACATGCATATTTGTATGGATGGATGGATTGCATATCCTAAATACATAATACAGTGATGCGTTTACCTACTCCTAAATCATCATACACACTTCTCCGTCTATATAATGTTATCATGTGACTCGTATGTATGCGTTTTCAGAGCTATGTTTACTGGTCTCAGCATCCCCTCATGGCTCCAGCTGTCTGTGCAGATGAAGGCTCCATGGTTGCCTTTCTGGATGCTCCCAGACTATTTGTGTTAGCTTTATTCTTCTCATCTTCGGGCAGTCATAATGTCGAGTTTTAATGAATGCAGCTTCTGACATTCCTAAGAGATGCAATCTCACAGCGAGTTTCCTATTCTTCTTAGACATTTTTGATCATCACTTTCTCAGTGATTCCTGATCACTGAGGAAGTTGCACTGTAGATGTATCAATCAGAACTGAGTTCCCCAGCTCTGCATTTTGATTGACTATCGTTTTCTCTAATGGTTTCCAACTGCTGCAAAGAGAAGGTTCTTGATGAGGGGGTAAGGACTACCTTTAACTGGATAGAACATGGATAAACTCTCTTCTATTTTAATTGGATTAGTAATACCCGTATCCCTGTAGTGGTTTGAGCATTGAGTTAAATAGTGAATGAAAAATACTTACCATAAGGCCTCGCACACAGAAAGATATGAGCTCACTAAGATTTCATGAGTCTATAGTACACCTTATAAAACCACCACTGCAAGTTACTCAAATAGATTTTGTTTTTATAATTTACAAGCACCTGAAACACAGGTGTATATTCATAGAGGAACAAGGGAAACTAGCATTTTTGAGAACTATGGTATTGTTTTTGTAAGTCAAAGTAGAATATTTTTTTTAAAAAATCACAGGATTTTAAATATTCTGAAAGAATGGGATTTAATTGTATTGGTTTATTCCAAGATAGTTCGGTCATACATGTGAAAACACTTTGGGTTATTTACAGTTATTAAACTCAAGTGCTACTATGTACACAGCAGAAGGAAAAAAAAAAAACAAATCACATACAAATTCCAACTACAGATAATAAATAAAATGTTCCCTTTCTCCTTGACTCTTCCTGATAGTCAGCATCAACAAATATCATATATTTTTTTAAATTATTTTATAAAATATTTTCTTCATTTACATTTCAAATGCTATCCTGAATGTTCCCTATACTGTCTCCCTGCCCTGCTCCCCTACCCACTCACTCCTACTTCTTGGCCCTGGCCTTCCCCTGTATGGGGCATATAAAGTTTGCAAGACCAAGGGGCCTCTCTTCCCAATGATGGCCGACTAGGCCATCTTCTGCATATATGCAGCTAGAGACATGAGCTCACGGGGTACTGATTAGTTCATATTGTTGTTCCACCTACAGGGTTGCAGACACCTTCAGCTCATTGGGTACTTTCTCTAGCTCCTCCATTGGGGGCCCTGTGTTCCATCCAATAGCTGACTGTGAGCAAATATATATTTTAAATAGATAAGTCTACCTATAAATACAAGAGACTCAATATTGTATTTTACAGTATATATATATATATATATATATATATATCAATAGTTGGAAATATAATACAATTTTATATATTATCTATAATTTTGGCATGGCATAATAAAGAGTTATTTCACTCTTACAGAAACACACACACACACTTAACAAAATTCATTACATAGAGTCAAGTGTTCATGTTAATTTGTCTAATTGTATCTAAGCTTCTTTTTCTTCTTGAACTTAACTATGTAGCTATACAGGACTTCCATCTGCTGATAGTTTTTTCTCCATCTTCCCTTTTTAGGTGCAGCACCACCATACCCATCAGGTAGACACTCAGGTACTTGAACTAACAATACAACACAATGTTGCTCTAGAACTGGATAAATATTTTATACCAACTTATATATTCATAATCGTTCCCTTTCACACCTGATTTCTATTAACTTTATTTACATTTCTTATTATCTTTATTCATCATCACGTGGGATATCTCTAAATTCTTATTTTCCTCAACAATTTGTGTTTCTGTTGAATAAAGAATGTTTCATCTTACATTGAAATCAGTCAGTTGATCAATGACATAGTGTGGTTACTCAGTTATTTTTAGCATTATGTACAGTTCTACAGCATTTTGGTGACATGTACAATCAACTTCTCAAGTGATCTCCAATTCCTAAAGTTAACATATTTATTTTTGATGGAGACTTTGATTTCACTAACTATTGTGTTTGCAAACAAACAAATATTCTCATTATTTGTTAAAACACAAAAGAGTTAGTACATTATAGTAACATAGTACAAGATACTGATTGATGAGGACATCAAGTCACTGAAGAAATAAATCAAAGAAGATCTCAGAAGATGAAAAGATCTCCCATGATCATGGATTGGCAAGATCAATATAGTAAAAATGGCTATCTTGCCAAAAGCAATCTACAGATTCAATGCAATTCCCATCAAAATTCCAACACAGTTCTTCACAGAGTTCCAAAGGCAATTTCCAAATTTTTCTGGAATAACAAAAAACCTAGGATAGCAAAAATTATTCTCAACAATAAAAGAACCTCTGATGGAATCAATATTCCTGACGTCAAGCTGTACTACAGAGCAATTGTGATAAAAAAGTGCATGGTACTGGTACAATGACAGACAGGTAGATCTATGGAATAGAATTGAAGACCCAGAAATGAACCCACATAACAATGGTCACTTGATTTTTGACAAGGGAGCTAAAACCATCCAGTGGAAAAAAAGACAGCATTTTCAANAAATGGTGCTAGCTCAACTGGCAGTTATCATGTAGAAGAATGAGAATCGATCCATTCTTATCTCCTTGTACAAAGCTCAAGTCTAAGTGGATCAAAGAACTCACTCCACATAAAACCAGAGACACTGAAACTTATAGAGGAGAAAGAGGGGAAGTGCCTTGAAGATAGGGGAACAGGGAAAAAGTTTCTGAACAGAACATCAATGGTTTGTGCTATAAGATCGAGAATCAACAAATGGGACCTCGTAAAATTGCAAAGCTTCTGTAAGGCAAAGGACACTGTCAATAAGACAAAAAGGCAACTAACAGATTGGGAAAAGATATTTACCAATCCCAAATCTGGTAGAGGTCTAATATCCAATATATACAAAGAACTCAAGAAGTTAGACTCCAGAAAACCAAATAATCCTATTTAAAAAGGGGGTACAGAGCTAAACAAAGAATTCTCAACTGAGGAATACCAAATGGCTGAGAAGCAGCTAAAAAAAAAAAAATGTTCAACATCCTTAATCATCAGGGAAATGCAAATCAAAACAACCCTGAGATTCCACCTCACACCAGTCTGAATGGCTAAGATCAAATGCTCAGGTGACAGAAGATGCTGTTGAGGATGTGGAGAAAGAGGAACACTCCACCAGTGCTGGTGGGATTGCAAACTGGTACAACTACTCTGGAAATCAGTTTGGCAGTTCCTCAGATAATTGGACATAGTACTACTAGAAGATCCAGAAATACCACTTCTGGGCACATACCCAGAAGATGTTCCAACTTGTAATAAGGACACATGCTCCATTATGTTCATAGCAGCCTTATTTATAATAGCCAGAAGCTCAAAAGAACCTAGATGTCCCTTAACAGAGGAATAGGTACAGAAAATGTGGTACATTTACACAATTGAGAGCTACACAGCTATTAAAATCAATGAATTTATGAAATTCTTAGAAAAATTGATGTATCTGGAGGGTATCATCCTAAGTGAGGTAATCCAGTCACAAAAGAACACACACTCACTGATAAGTGGATATTTGCCCAGAAATTCAGAATACCCAAGATACAATTTACAAAACACATGAAATTCAAGATGAAGGAAGAACAAATTGTGGATACTTTGAACTTTCTTAAAAGGGAGAACAAAGTACCCATAGTAGGTTTTACAGAGACAAAGTTCAGATAAGAGACTGAAGGAATGACCATCCAGAGACTGCCCCACTGGCGTGAAGCCCCGTTCTGCACCGAACGCACTTTCGCGGATGCCTACCAACAAGAGCTTGCTGACAGGAACCTGATAAAGCTGTCTCCTAAGAGGCTTTTCCAGTGCTTGACAAATACAGAAGTGGATGCTCACAGCCATCCATTGGATGGAGCACAGTGTCTCCAATGAAGGAGCTAGAGAAAAGACCCAAGGAGCTGAAGGGATTTGCAATCCCATAAGAGGAACAACAATATTAACTAACCAGCACTCCCAGATCTCCCTGAGACTAAACCACCAACCAAAGAAAACACATGGTGGGACTCATGGCTCTAGCTGCATATGTAGCAGAGGATGGTCTAGTCAGTCATCAATGGGAGGAGAGGCCCTTGGTCCTATAAAGGTTCTATGTTCCAGTATAGGAGAATTCCAGGGCCAGGAAGTAGGAGTAGGTGGGCAGGGGATCAGGGGAAAGGGTGAGAGGATAGGGGATTTTCAGAAGGGAAATTAGGAAAGGGGATAACATTTGAAATGTAAATAAAGAAAATATCTAATTAAAAGAAAACCAAACAATTAGTGCATTATAATAACATATACAAGAATCTGATTGATCAAGAATACATAATTTAAAATGAGGCAGCCTATTAAGATATACTTTTCTATACAGATGTGGTTCACATCCACTCTTGATAAATCTGGGTATTTCTTTCTCTATAACTTAGAAGCAAGCAATGTCTGTCCTAACTCATGCGATACCTGCAGAGTAGGTCATATTAAAACGAAATGAGTTTTTATCACTTCCCAACTGAACTCGTTACTCCATTAAGGCAGATCAAATTGCTTATCTTGACAGAGATTGATTACCAATTAACTGTAGAATAAGCCAGCAAAAATGAAGACTGGGAAATGCCTAGAAGTTTACTGAGACATCTTTATTAAATACAGAGGTCTGTGGCATAAGTTCTCCCAAGAAAATTGTTTTTCAAAAATGTTATAGCTATCACATGAGGTGGTAATGACATTCTGACAAAATAGGAACTGTTAGTAGTGAAACTAAAGGTGACCTTGTAAACAGCCTACATAAACCTTTTGATCAAATTCAGTTTTTCTGATATTCTTTACTTTTCCCACAATTTGACATTTAGTTGCATCAAGTCAAATGAAACTCCAGGAACAGCCATATCTCTGAAATTAAATTTCTTCCCCACCCACTGCCCTTCTCTTCAGTGTGTAGGATAGCTCCCTCAATTGTGTGGTTTTTTTAAGTGCCTTTATAAGGTACCAAGTTGGGATTGGTATCCTGTGATTTTTCAAAGCTCTCAAAACTAAATCTGGTAGTTTTTAACTTGGTAGTCTTTAAATAACTACTATTTCTATATTTGCATCTAATAAAGTGAGGAGAGAGCATTAGGATTAAATTTGTCCAGAACTGAATTTATTTTACATTTTCACACACGGGGCTTAGTAGACAACTTCAGAAATGGCAGCTCCGGGGATGGTTCTTCAAATCCCAGGAGGAAGTTAGTACAGCATCTGCAGTCTAAATTATGTTGGCTTCACCAGCTCTGTGCCCTTTACAAAATGATTGCCTCATGTGTGGCTACTTCTTTTTATTAAACAAGTACTTCTGCCTTCTGGAACCTTTAAAATAGCAAAGGGTCTCCTGAATGAAAGATGAGTTAATAAATTAGAATTATATATTGTTCTAGATTCTGCAAAGACCCTGACTTTATGTTTTCAAATCTTGAAAATGTAGCATGAAAGCACCAACTGAATGTTTCTTTACACATATATATGGATGAGTGTATATGGATGACACAAATATATGTATATGGATGTATATTTATATGTATATGGGATGACACTGACAAACCAGAGATAAGGTTTGTGACTTTCCCCGTCTACTTGCCTGATGGATGCAAATCAAATTCCTTGACCTTAGGAGTGTGATCATAAAATGTAATCAGAGTTCCCAGATCGAAAGGTGCTCTGAATGGTTCAGTAGGCAGCTGCATCAATGCTATAAAACATCATGACTGCTAACATAGGTCAGGCTTCAGGAAAACAAGATGAAAACCTTTTGCTTTAAAAAAAAAAAAAGAAAGAAAGAAAGAAAGAAAGAAAATTGGTCTAGTCCCAGGAAAAGAATGACAGCTATATTTATATGGCCTCCAACCTCGGGAAAGTCGCAGCAATTTGCAGATTTTTAAATGTAATTAACCCCCAGAGTATTCCTGTTACATATGTTTGAAAGCTGGCTGCAAGCACCATCATAACACTTTCCAAAACGCAAAGTCTGAAGTGTTAGAATATCTATTCTCTCATTTCAAGGTTACAGTCTAAATATTGGTAAAGGTATTTACATATTATTTGATTTCTTCCCTGTTAAAAGCCAGAATATTTTGAGCACGTAGATGAAAGGGCTCCTAAAGTTACTGTTCAACAACAACAAAAAAAGAGCAGTCTACAATGAAAAAACCAATTAGCGCATTTGTGTAATGCAAAAAATTCAGTTGTTTACAAGACTGCAAAACTATGTTTTCTCTCAGTGCATTAAAACTACATGTGCTTTAATCTTGTACCTTTTGATAGAAAACCCTGTCATGGTGATTCCATCCAAATTCAAGGGTATACGCACATATGCTGTGTCTGTGTGTGTGTTAAAAATAGATGTTTCATTAAATGCATTTAATCTATATACTTTACCTACCCTCTTTCACTTCCACAAAATGCAAAGAATTAGGTCCGAGGCTAAATTACAGATACCATTTTTTTAAATATTTTTCAGACTTTCATGGAAGGATAATATGTGACTTCCTGAGAAGAATATTATACTTCATCAAGTTTTTTGAATGAGGCATTAAAGATACACTGTCACAAAACAGCCAGATATTCAGAGGTTACTATAGGTTCTCTCTTATGGTAAAATTCAAAGAGCTCTTACATACTGAACATTTATAGTCAAATAGCCAACAACCTTGTAACATTATGTCCTTCCCCAAACCTACTGTATAATGAAACCCAAATGCCCAGCATGTCTTTACTGAGAGTAATGACTTAAAAGGAATCAACATAATTGTAAGATGTACCCTAATACAATAGGACTATTACATATATAAAAGGAACAAACATGTAGGGATTCCCATGCACGAGCCAAAAATAAAAAACAAATTAAAAAATAATAATAAAACATCCAGTTGAAGCTATCAAAATTTAGCAGTTCTACTATTTTATCTTTATTAATCCAGCTTCAACCAGTTTCAATTTTCACTGGTATGATCACAACTTAAAATCTCCTACAACAACTATTTGCCAAAGGCCGTATAAGTCTATGGATGTGCACTTGAGATATGGTTTCACTATGAAGGAGCTGTAGCAGCACATAGCCATGATTAAAGGGTTTGCCATTAAGTGCTAGATCAGAAATGTACTTACTTCAGCAGATAGGCATTATATAAAAATGTAGCCACATAAAAGGAAAAAGAGTAGAATATAAGTGGTGATAATCTAGAACCAGATGAAAGTTAGAATTGGAGTATTTAAAGTGAGAAGACAACTATAGTAGTTAATAAATGCTGAATAAATTACATGAATAACAACCTACATAAAGAATAAAATAGTTAATGATTTATATTCTCAAATTCAAAAAAAATGCTTATCTATAGCTATAGTAGTTAGATACAATAAGGACAATTTCAGGTTCTCATGATTTCTGGGAAACTTTGAATTATGTTGGTAGGATATAGAATGAGTCTGCGATGACCACGTTTAAAAGTTATTGATCCTGTAAGCGGCCAGAGGTGACCTGTGAAGACAGTTCGCTACTCCTTTAACCTAGAAATTCCCCAGAAATCATGCAAATCAAGAGTTTCAAACTTTCGTGTTCACTTTAAGAACACCCGTGAAACTTCCCAGGCCATCAAGGGTATGCATATCCGCAACGCTACCAAGTATCTGAAAGATGTCACTTTAAAGAAGCAGTGTGTGCCATTCTGGCGGTATAATGGTGGAGTCGGTAGGTGCATCCAGGCCAAACAGTGGAGCTGGGCACAGGCACAGTTGCCAAAAAGGAGTGCTGAATTTTTGCTGCACACGATTAAAAATACAGAGAGTAATGTTGAACTTAAGGGTTTAGACGTAGATTCTCTAGTCGTTGAACACATCCAGGTGGACAAGACACCTAAGATGCGCCGACTAAACTCCAGAGCTCATGGCCAGATTAATCCATACGTGAGCTCCCCCTGCCACATTGAGATGAACCGCATTGAGAAGGAACAGATCGTTCCAAAGCCAGAAGAGGAGGTTGCACAGAAGAAAGAGATATTCCAGAAGAACTGAAGAAACATAAACTCATGGCATGGGAATGAATTCAGCACAAAATGAATGCAGATAAATTAAAAAAAGAAGTTATCAATCAGTCTCTTTAGTCCTATTTCTACTGTAAGACTCAACTTTGTGTGGATATTAGAAATTTCAGATGGCTTATTATGATGTATCCCAAGTCTCATAGGAAGAAGTTTCTAAAACCAAATTTCATTCCATCCTCATATTTTCAGTGCCTAGTATCATGCTAGTATCATTATAATGAAGACTCAACAAGCCTTTGCTGACAAAATAAATAAAGGTATAAAACAATGGAGATATCTACTTATATAAACCTTTTTAGGAGCTAAAGAGACACAACCCAGGATATAAACAGGTCTGTGAGATGAAACATTTTTAAATTAATTTAAAAATGACATCCATACTAAACTATTAGAAATATAAAGAGGACTATCAAGGATAACCAACTATAAAAGTTCAAGTCACATTCACTATAGACTCAGCTACTTCTTAACCTAGTACCCTATGTGCTTGTAAATTTATGATGAACAGCTCAAGATAGCAAACACATTACTTCTTCACCGAAGATAATTAACTGCTCGATGTTGTTTTGAAATATGTGAAAGGAGTGGCCTCAATGTGGCTGGAAATTTCATCACATTTTTCTGGTATTTGAAAGACGTATTTCTTGACTTGTAAAGTAGCTCATGTAAAATTAAATAGAGAACCCCAGTGAAAAGGCATGGCGAACATGTTTCTTCATGTAATAGATTAGAAAGAGTATCTAACCTACCTAAGAAAAGAAACTATTTCCAAGAACTTGATTTGGGCCATTTCCATACACACATAATAATATGCTAATTTTAAATGAGTNTCAGCTTTTCACTTAAGCATGCCAGCAGGAAGTCTGCTTGGCAATACTTTCTTGAATGTTTTGCCAATTACTGTATGTACTTGAAAACAACAAAACTGCTTTCTATAAAAAGCATCATATAATTCAAACTTTTTAATGATCCAGAAGGGGTTCCACCTCAATTGCTCCGAATGAGTAAAATTTTACTATGTTCTTTCCACATCAATTTCAAACCCCTGTCACCTCAAGAAAAAAAAAGTTCTAAAATTGTTAAGTAAGGCTGTTGAGTTCTTTGAAGACAGTCTCCATTCCTGTCTAGGATCCCATTTGCCCTCTCTAGGTAGGTTTTCTTGTATCTGCTATTCTGACCCATTGTTACTTAATCATGGGCTCTTTGATATTTCTGAAATAGGTTAATGTTCTCTGGTCTAGCATTAATAATTCTACCCCCACAGCATGAATAGTGTGTTACAAGATACTATCTCATCTACAATTGCATGTGCTGAATGCTTTGTATTGAAGAGGAAAAAGCTGATGGTAGAGGATTAAGGACCTTACTCTTTTTTTTTTTTTTTTTTTTTTCTGTCAGATACAGATAGTTTATTGAACATATGCCCCAGGACAGCTGGGGCACTGAGGCAAGATCCTATAGTTTCTTAAGTTTGAGATCTACAAACATCTGGGTCAAATTATTCCACAAATCAGGATTTAGGGATAATGAATTTCCTTAAGTACATGTCTTTGTTGTGCATTTATCTTGTTCCCATTGATTGGGATATTCAACTGTAGTAACTTACTCTTAATCACATAATTATCCAACAAGAGATTTAGGACTTAAGCTTGGGTTTATGTGACTTCTAAACTATGATCTAGAGTAAGGGATATCAAGTACATTATAGCATGCATTTTGTAAATACTGCTTTATGGGAACACATTCATACCTACACATGTATAGGTTGTTGAGAGCTCCTTTACAGTACAATGGCATAGTGGTATAGGTGCAGATTGCATATTACTCACACGGAGTCTTTATGTGGTTAGCTTTTAAAAATAATGTCAATTTTGCTCCAGAATACATAGAATTAACCTAAACTTCCTCTGAAACTAATATAATCCTTAGTAGACAAATCTCCTGGGATTCCACCACTGCTAAACAATCAATATGTAGATCCTGTCATTTTTGAAATACAAATCAAGACTTTAGGGAAATCTCCATATGGTTGTATAACGTTTATACTTTTGTTAGAAATGCGTGCTCTCTGATCCAAATGCATTAGTAGGCATTTCAGGATTGATTACACTTGAGGTTAACTAAAAAACATCTGTTTTAACAAAAGCAAATAACATTTTAAAATGGCAAATAATTACAGGACAAGATGTGTGTGTGTGTGTGTGTGTGTGTGTACACAAAATTATATATCTACATAAGCATAACTCATGCATGGTTAGCTTATCATATACAATTTTCTCATAACAGCTTAAGAACAGAATAGCAATTGCCCAAACCTGTGTCTTTTGTAAAGTGGGGAGGTTTGAGAGAAGAGCAGCTGACACAGGCAAGGGAAGAGAACAAAGATGGTGATTTTTTTTTTTTTTTCGAGACAGGGTTTCTCTGTGTAGCCCTGGCTGTCCTGGAACTCACTCCGTAGACCAGGCTGGCCTGGAACTCAGAAATCTGCCTGCCTCTGCCTCCCGAGTGCTGGGATTAAAGGCCTGCGCCACCAACGCCCGGCAAAGATGGTGATTTGAAGTCTGTTAAATTCATGTGGTTATAAATGGAGACTTTAGACATTCACTTTTAAAAAGCCATTTTGCAAGGTTTAAATAAGAACTTCCATGAGGATATTTGTTCCCAACATACGCTAAGGTGAAAAATGCAACATTTCATGTCACACAGAGTAAATGAGTTTCAGGTTCCATCAGCAGTCACTTTATTTGACCTCATAGTGACAAACTTAGTTCCTACTCTCAATGAAATCTTAATCCCTAAGAAACTTTTCTTTTTTGAATTGTCTTTTTTATTTTTAAGTGTATTTTTTCACGCACTTATTTTAAACCTATTAGAAATTGATAGGGTTCACTATCGATCTGTTAGGGATGACATCAACCAAAAGAGCCATCGATGCAGTACAAGCGGCTGTTTTCTCAAGCCGAAATTGATTGAGAGCATCCCCTGTATAAAATGAAACACGTTTCTCTGGATGTACTGACACTTCGCCATCTGTCCAACATCTTAGATTTACTCTCCCAGATAACTTCATATTTCACCCTGCAGTCCCTAAAGAAACATCACTTTAAACAGGGCCACATGGAAAAAAATGCACTTCAATAACATTTGAAGGTCTTGCATTTAGCTGCGAGGGCCTCTAGCCCAAATGACTGATGTGCCCAGAGTGAAGCACCATTTGAAGTTATGGAAATGGGGAGGAGCAAGGCAAGGGATGGAATGTATAAAACCCGAAATGATGGCAGTAAAAGACACAGGGATTTACAGATAAAGCCAAAAGATGCTGGCAGCCATCTATCAGCCTGCCTTGATGAAATAGGTATTGGAAATTAACTTGAGAACCCTATGAATTACATTCAACCCATGCTCTGGGCTAAGCACTTGTCAATTTCAGCTCCTATTGCAACCTATTACTTACAGACTACATGGCCGGCAAGCTAATAGCGCTGGATAGTGTTAAAGAAAATAGGAGAATAAACTGAATGGAGCAAGGCTTGTCACTGATGGAGCATGCCTTCCTGAAGTCCAGGGTAAACACTCAAAGCCCCGACATGCACCAGTTACTTGGTACACATTAAGCCTTACCTACCATCACCGACATTATGAAGAAGAGTCCTCTGGCAGGATCAGTCACCAGTCAGGCGAGTATCCAGGAGATTTTACTAGTACTTTCAAGGTCTGCTTAAAAAAAAAAAAAAAAAAAAGAAGAGAGAAATCTGGGAATTTAGGTATTTTTGAGGTGTCCTCTCTCCCCTACACTCTCTCTGTAATCAGACAAATGGATTCAATTAGTTCTTAGCTTTATTTTCCGTATGTACCCTCTAATATGCTTTACGCCATTTCAGTTCTGATTATAATTTTACTCCCTATGTTTCCCTATCCAGCCTGTAATTCTTAGACTTTAGAGAAAAATCAAGGGAGAAGCTTTAGTTCATAGTGCTAAACAACTTATCTCACAGAAACCAAGACGCATCAGTAAACAAAGCCTTCCTTCAAGATGGGTACTTCTCGGCCCCTGAACTATATTGTATTTTTCTACTGATAAGCTTGTCTAACATTGAAATATTTTAATAAGCAGGCATATTCAGAGTAAATGTCAGCCAGAGCCATCTTATGACTAACAGATGCTGGCGGGTATAGAGGGGGAGAGGGACGTAAAATCACCGAAAAAAAATCAAGCAAGGCCAAATTAGAACAAATGTTTGTCAAGTAAAAAGGGCAGCTCTTCATCGGATGGAAGGGATTTAATTAGAAAAGTCAGAGAGGGAAGTCGCTCAAAAGTACCAGCCTTGTACTCTTCAGATAAGCTAATGAACCTCATTGAACTTTACAGAAAAATACTGAACCAATAATACACAGAAGAAAGGATTCACAAAGTGTGCTGCCGTGCCTCTTACATTTAAGAGGGTCAATTGCTTCTGCCTCTTGAGGTCAGAATAAAGAAGTACTGGAGCAATTTACTGTCTGGTTCTTCTGAGTGGCTAAATAGGAAACCACATCAGAAGAAAATAAGATTTAACAATGTCTTCTTTAATAACAATAAAATATATCTTATTGCTAATTGGTAAATTGTGAAATATGAGTCACAGGTCTTAACTTCAAATCACCTTCAAAATCATCTACTTACCTTGTAGTCTAATTCCGTGTCAGGAAATAGTCTCTTCCCAATAGGAACTGTATTAGACATATGTTAAGGATTATTTTATTTTTGCGTTAGTGAAGGGAATCTTGGAAATAAAAAAAAGTAGTAGGCTGTACAAAGAATTTCGTAACAGTTATTCTGTAAGAAATACAAAAGCCCCATGGAACACCAGATATGGAAAAATCCAAAGTGGTTTACAAATCGCACTAAGAGAAAGACACTCCTAAACTTCTCTGACTCTTTAATGCTCTAGTGCCTTTGTTTGTTGGTTTTATTTTCCTTGCTGGTTAGCTTTTTAGAGAGAATTCATGTCTTGCACTGAGCTCCTTGAGAGAGTAATAAACCACAGATGGAATAGAAAACTGTATGGAATTAAATCTTAAAATGCTTATCGTGGGTCTTTTCTGATAAGGAGTATTTACTGACTTCCTTAAGGAAGTTTCTTCTGTTATCTGACATAAGCGAATTTAAGTACCATAAATTAAATGTAATAATCAAAGACATGCCTCTTACAATTGACACTTTGTGATAAAAATCCAGAAATAAAGACCTAATTGTAATATATTGTGCATAAAATTCTGAAAATGTGAAGATAGCTTGGAGATGATCAAAATATATAAGCAATATGCAATAATATACATTCTAAAAATTCCTAGTTGTAAATAAATTATTCTCATTATGTTTCTGATTTGTCTGTTCTTTTTATTGAATTATAACAGATTTTCTGGTTTAAAGTCAAAACAGAAGGCAAGAGAGGTGACTCATCACATTAAGTGCAAGCCCTCATATCTGATGATCTCAATTCAATCCCTGGGGCCCACAAAGGTGGAGGACAGAACATATTATCTCAATTTGTCTTCTTCTCTCTATAAGTCTATGGGCATATAGGGATTGCACCTATTCTAATTATCTTTTATTAAATGTTTATTTTTGTTTGGTGTGTAATGTGTTGGTGTGTGCACACATCCTTCCATGTCTTCTGTCCAAGTTAATATACCAATAACACTAGGTAAGAGGAAACATACAAAAACTAGATTCATGAATTTAGAATGCTTTTCCAAGATTTATATTATTATCATTATTATTATTATTATTATTTTCATGAAAATCTCTATAACCTCCATGCAAATATTGAGATTTCTTCCTACTCAATTAAAATATTCTTTTTTTCTGTTTTTATTAATACCGAATTGAGTGTCTAATGTGGTGGCAGCAGAAAGAAGTTCATATATATGATAAAGTTATTTATTTAGCAATTCCAGGGTTTTGGTGCATTGGTCAAGATGTCTTTGAGAATAAAAGAGCAAAATTTGCTTATTGATGTTCTTTCTCCTGAGATCACAGGAAGGTTGTACTGCAACTCAAGGGAGTTCTATCACCAGCTACTCTGAACATTTCTTGCAATATTAACCAGAAACCAGTATCTTGGTAAGAGAAAATAAATGAAGTAACTGCCAGATGGAAAGGAGTCATGTTTCCAACAAATATATATATGCATATATATATATATATATATATATTAATTTATACTGTGTAAAATGGTGACTTACTAAGGTGATTAATTTATGTATAAGCCACATTTTGTTTAAACAACCAGATTTCATAAAAAGGAAATCTGTATATCAATTTAAACTCTGATGATATGACTTCTCTTTGACTTTTTTTGCATTTTAATTAAGTCTTTCTTCAATACATAACTATGTATATCCAGCAGATAATTCACTAAACTTTAATGCTAGAGAGTAATGTAAAGAAAACACAAATAGGCCTTGTAAGTAGTCAATTTTATTTTTCTAAATGAGTTCTGATGAATTTTAAGTGAGTTTTATTAGCAATTTTTAAGACAAGAAGCTCACGCAAGATTGAAAGAACTTGGGACAAGGGAAAATATGAGTGAATAATTTGTCTAAACTCTGTCAAAATTTAAATCCTCAATTATATTTTTCACAGTAATCCTCGATTATTTTTTAATTCAAAAATGTTATTTAAATTTGATTGAATTAATGTCTTGGTGAATCATTGTTACTTTAATGAATACTATGTGAACATCATCCAGATTGCAAAATGTAAGTTTTAGTTTCTGAGAAAACAATATTGAAATTAAACGGTGATGGGTGCTTTCTGGTAAAGCATTATACTCTAGATAAAACATATATACATTAAATAACAAATAAACAAATAGACATTGGGGAGACAATGAGATGATTTTCATCAGAAAAAGCATGTGCCCTTTCCCCATAAGGAGCTAACTTTTAAGTCATCAGAAACCGTACAAAATCAGAGTCTGTCGCACACATCTGTATTATCAATGCATCTGCAATCACTTGGGAACTGGAGGCAGGAGGATCTTTGGAAGCCCAAGGGACAACCGGGGTAACCTGCAATGGTGACAAAGCACCAAGCCACCTGACTCAAACATGGTAGAAATGGAGAATCGACATAGGAATCGTGTCATGCATATTGCTCCATTCCACACTCTGCATCCACAGCAAACATACACAAAAACTACAAAACTATAAATGCCCCCAAAGTCTTATGCAAGAGTCAAAGCTCTGTCTTGCCTTTAAGGACTGCTTCTCCGAGGAAGTGATTTTTTTAAGACCTAATAACCAGAAGCTATTCTGTTCCATTTGCCTGATACTAGAGTGACCCCTCTCTTCTCTCTTTCAATTATTTACCCAGAGCACAATAAAATGAAAGCTTAAAAGTTCTGTCTTTAGTATATCACTTAAATATCAATCACTAAGCCAGTAAGTAATACGTAAGTAATGATGTAATGTTGTATCCCAAACAACCTAGAGATAGATGTTATTTTTTTCTTTTTTAAACAAGGACATTGAGTTAGGCACAGTAATGTATGGCTGTAATCTCAATGCCAAGAAGCCAGAGGCTGTAGGATTGCCCCAAGTTTTAGGTGATCAAAGAGTAAGATGCTCGTAATTCTCATTAGTTATAAGGTATAAGCCAGAACAAGTCTTCATCCTCTAATTCCACACTGATTTACTTGTAGTTTCTCTCAGTCCAGGCTAATCTCCTCAATTTCTTGATACCTGTAATATAAATGGGATTTAGGTTGACTGGAAACACTAGGTGTAGGTGTGACAACCACAAAATAATCTGAATTATCACTGCATCTTAATGAAATACTGTGTATCAGCTACAATTCAGCTTGTCTTCAAATTATTCACAGTTCGAATCACATGAAACTCCTTGTCTATTGCAATTTGTGTTACACTTTGAATACTCTGATACTAAGCATTGTTTTCCCCTTCCTGTACATATGAACTACTTCACAAGACAGCTATCTAGTAATAGGGCATTTAAAATTTTTACAAAGTTTTTCCTCACATCAAGAAAAATATGTCTCCTGTCGAAACTATTAATTCTCTCTTTCTTTGGAGCAGGATCAAGCATGCCTATCCATTTGGCCACTCGACAGTGAGGATAATAGAAGCTAGCATGTTTTAAGCACTATGATAAGTACTTTTCTGAATTACCTCATTTTATCTTCCATTATGTGTTAGGAACTATGGGTTATCACTTGAAATAACTGGAACTTCAGAGAGATTTTGTAACTGAGCAGGTCCTATAACTAGCATCTGTCAGAGCAGCTGGGATTTAAAGTGTCTGAAATTCTTGTAATGGAGCTATCTTATCAAGTCTTATTTCTGCCTTCTTTCATCTGCTCATTAAGAATATGTTGACTAGAAAAGAGAAAAATAAAGCACAATATTAGTTTATCTATCTTATATCCAATTAACAGTATTTACAAGAAATATGATGTAAAATTACACCATGCGTTAAGGTGAGGATGAGGTTGATGAGTACCCTACGCTGGACTAGAATCAAGGTGTACTGGTTTCCTTAATAAGCTATCCTTTATGTTGTGTTTTTAAAAGATGACTTATCATCACTTTAGCATAGCAATGGACAAGGTTGTAGTGTGTGAAGGTATATGCACTATATAGACTAGTGCAGACAAATCTTTTAACAAATGGTATTTTTGTTCATTATCAGGCTATAAGCGAATAATTAGAAGTAGAAGTATACCTGGAGAAGTAAGCAGATGCCAGGTCATAAAATATCTTACATGCCAAGGTAAGGAGTTTGGACTTTATCATCAAAGCTATGGGAGTCGTTATAAGATTCCGAAGCAGGAGAAAGACATGATTAGATTTGCATTTTAGAACGCACACTCCTGAAGCAGTGTAAATAATGGATTAGAGCAAAGTAAAGCTAGAAGAAGGGAATCCAGCCAGGAGGCTTTACAGGAATCCAAACAGGAGAGGGCAAGGGCCTAACTTAGGGTTGCAACAGCAAGGATATTAAAACCAGACAGATTCCTAACCCAAGTGAAAGTTTGTACGTAGAATCAATATGACACTTTGTGGATAGAGGAAATAAGGAACTAGAAACACTTAAATTAATGCTAAGTTTCTGGATTATGGAATTTAACAACTAAAAATAGTCAGAGGATAAAATAAGAGAGGAAAAACAAGAGATTATGATGAAGAGATGATGGTATTTTTCATCACTGTAGACTAAATTGCTGTTAGGCACTAGTGGGAATCTTTACTGGGACTTGAACAAAGTGACCATAGAGCTGCATTAACCTAACTCCATTTATTGTGGGAAAGATGGGGCAGGAAAACAACAAGGAGAAAAATATGACAGAACAACTTGATTAACTATTGGTGTCCACTTACTGAGCCTGGCAAATATGACAGGAGAAAGCCCAGATAACTGTATAATTTCAAACAAAATGAATAATCTTTACCCTATTAGAATTTTGAAAATTAGCAACTTTGAAGTTCCTAAATAGCACTGAGGGATTACTCACATTTTCATGTAGCTTATGGTTTGACTTGCCAACTAAAAAATACTTTGAAAATACTCAGCTTAAAAAAAAAAACAAAAAAACCCATAAGGTTATGGTGCAATTTAAAGTTTTTCACACTTTTCAAGGTCTTTGTAGTGTCAGTTGAATTGCATATTGCTGATTATCATCTCTCTCTACAAAGAGTGAGGGGTGAGCTGGATTGTCAATTTGATGGCATCTGGAACCACCTGAGGCTCATCTCTGAGGTAGATTCTGTGAAGTGATTTCCAGGGAGTTAGCTGAAGGTGAAGGTACCCATTAACAGTGAGCTAAACCTTCCAACAGATATGCCACATAGAGTGAGGTCTGAGGGATATGTAATATTTAACACCTACCTTAATTTCTTCCTGAGAAAATACATCATATCATATGTAATTGCTATCTATCTATCTGACGGTATCCAGCTACACATTCTTTACCTTGTCAGTGTGATATGAATGCCTATTCCTCTCTAGGAAGTTTCCTGGTCTAAAACACTAGCTTAGAGCACTGAGTATCTACTACATTCTCAGCATCTATAGCATGTAGAGAGCTATAGTTGAGAGGGGTTTTGATCTTCTAGACTCGAGAGGTCATCTTTCTGGATAGCATGGTAATCTTTTATGGGTATCATATATAGTCATAATTGATTATTATTGATTATTGTCTTTCTTACTATAATTTCTCTCTTTTTTTCTTTTGCAGTCACAACAGACAAACAGCTGTCTTCTAATGTAGGAATGTCTTCCTTACATTCTGCTTAATTTTCAAATATTATAAGTTAAAGCTTAATTTTCCATCCTGGAAATTCTGAGGTTAAATGTTTGAAATAAGCTGGCTTATAATCAAAAAAATGCGGTGTGGCTTTTGGCCTTTTGATTGAGTACTTCATGGTATCTGTAACAGACAAATTTGTGTTTCATTGTAAGATATTATTAAATTGGAGTCTCTCGTTTGTCTTAACAATTTAGATTGAATTTTTCAATTTCCTTCCCACCATAAAATGAGAAGACAACTGAAAAAAATGTGCTCTGTTTTACCATGTCAGTGGTTTCTACCTGAAAATCAACAAGAGTAGAGAAGTTAGAGAAGCTAAAAGGAGGAAGAAAAGGGGAGGAGTTGGGGAGGGAGAGTTAAAATAAATGATGAGGCAAATGGGGATAGCATTTGAAATGTAAATAAAGAAAATATCTAATAAAAATGCCTTAAAAAAGAAAAAGAAAATTATCCATTTCATCCAGATTTTCTAGTTTTGTTGAATATAGGCTTTTATAGTAGGATCTGATGATATTTTTTAATTTCCTAAGTTTCTGTTCTTATATCTCCCTTTTCATTTCTGATTTTGTAATTTTTTTTTTGTTTGTTTTTGTTTTTTGTTTTTTTTCGAGACAGGGTTTCTCTGTATAGCCCTGGCTGTCCTGGAACTCACTCTGTAGACCAGGCTGGCCTCGAACTCAGAAATCCGCCTGCCTCTGCCTCCCAAGTGCTGGGATTAAAGGCGTGAGCCACCATGCCCGGCTTAATTTTGTAAATTGTAAAATGTGAGCATCAAACACACACACACACACACACACACACACACAATGAAAAAAAAAAAACATAGAAGGAGGAGAAGCAGAATCAACTAAGAAACCTAACAGGGGGAGAGGGAAGATATGGAAAGGAGGGGTTGGAGGAGGGCTAACCAGGAAGTAGATATCATGGGACGGGGGTTTGGTGAAGGTGGTAACTGGGAAGTGGGATATCGTTTGAGATGTAAATGAATGAAATGAGCAATTAAAAAAAGGAAAAGGAAAAATACAATGTGTTTAATTTATGATTCTACCTCTGTAATTCAACCATCAAGAATCTAGGATAGAATTAAACAATACAATCAAATGTTCTTTTGTAGTCTACATATAAGAAAAGCCATCTTAATAGAAAACATTGGAATTTGAAGTTAGGAACTATTATGCCAGGCTAACACTTCCCAGTTATGCAACTTCATAAGTCCTTGATGACTTGAAATATATTCACTGATTGTGAAAAACATAGCTAGCTAGCTAGCACTTTGCTTCTCACCTGGTGTGAACAAAGATGAGATTACATTGGTTTTTCTCATGTTTACACAAATTCTACTCTCACTGCTTAGAAGAAATCTTCCAGACAAAGCAGAGATGGGAAAGTCTGTGTGGCTTGCTTGGTCTCAGGAAAGTCTACTGAGTTTATTGGTCTGTTGGATCTTAGGATTCATTCACACTGTATTCAGCTTGGTGCTTAGCTGCTCTCCACCATGTACTGTAAAACTGTTACAATAAAAACTAAGTTATCACCCTCCTCTTTTGTATATTAAATAGAAAGAGTAAAATAAAACCTACTCAAAATTGGTTATATACTAAGTATATCATATATACGAGGTCACAAAAATTTGCATATGGCTAATATAATATAGTTACTATACCAATTTAGTGAAGTCTAGATAATTTCCATAATGTCTTTTGCTTTACAGGTAACACAAGAGAACTTTCTATCACTGAATGTCATTGTAAAATTTATAACCTTTCCACTCACTTACTCAAGACTGATTTTATTTATTTATTTATTTATTTATTTATATACTTGTCTTTAAGATTGGAAAGTGTTAAAATGCTCCATTTCAAATGTAACTACAAGGCAGGAAGCAACAGCTGATGAATGTTCATAGGGAGGAAAAAGTTCCTGAGGAGCTCTTGATTCTGAGAGTATTCTATCAAAACTTTCTTTTTTATCGCATCTTCTTTAAAGTCTATGTCTAGCTTCTACCCATAAATAAGATCCTTTTGGATTGCAAATCACTTTTTCAAGCCTCCAGATCATTGCTAAAAGCTCTCGTGGCTCACTGGGAATTATTTCCTAGTCACTTGGACTTTCTCATTTTGATAAATAGTAGCTGATAATGAGAAGAATACAAAATCCTTGTACTGAAGGAGGTTCCAAGGAAGAGCTACATTAATAATAGAATAAAAGAGATGTCACTAAACGTTGGGACCCATTTTGGCCCAGATTTGGGCCTTGAGGACAAACGAGCCTTTCTCTAGTTTTGAGACCTGTCTCAGTCACCTCCATATCGGGATGACTCCGTAAGACCTGTTTGGCCCTGACTCTGTCCTGCCATTGCTGATGTAGAGCCCTATCGGTCACTCCATACCCTTGGTCACCCTACATCATCTTACACCACCAAAAATCCCCCTCCCTATGTTCTGAACTTATACAAGTGAGAGGCTGATGCCATAAAGTTGAATTCTTGCTTCGACAAGACTCTAGACTAGGTATATTTCTTTTCGGCTTTTGACACTTGTATTCCTCTCTGCTCCGGAGAGACCCAGGTGGGACCAGGACCTCTTTCCTCTCGCCTGTACCTGCTGGCAAGAGCTGGCAAATAAATCCGTGTTTTATTCCAATAACTTGAAGCAGATACAGAAATTTGTCTGATACAAATTGTGTGAGGAACAAAAACCTTTCACATTCAAGCAAACCACACACAGGCATACAAAAGCACAGTTGTGGGTTAAATATGGAGTCCCGTGTCCTGCCTGCCACAGGGTTACGGCCACTCATGGAGGTGGACTAGGGAAGTTTGTGCACACCTCACACCACTGCCAGCCAGGAGCTGGGCTGTGAGAAGCCACAAGACCCTGCTCCTGGGGTGGGGAGCTGCAGTCTGAGGTCCCCACAGAACTGACAGAGTGAAGGCTGAAGATGGCAGTGTCTCACTCTTGGGCACTGTGGACACCACTTGATGCCACAGAAGAGCTGAGAACTGAGTGGGGACCCGGGGGCGGGTTCTGCCCAAGGCTGAAGGGAAATGGGCAGGGAGGAGAGCACTATGGCTGGTTCTCTCAGGGATGGAGAGTCCTTAGTTAGTTCAGGCAGCTTGCTCTGCAGGAGGCTTGGGTTGGTGGAAGCTATGTCTGAGAGTGTAGGGAGGCCTCCTGCATGAAATTATACTTGGCTCTTTAGAGGAAGACCTGCTCCACTGCTCCAGCATGGCAGATCCTGATGAGAAGAGACAGCCCATGGTTTTAAGGTGTTTATTGTAGAAAGGCAGAGAGAAGAATAGAGTAGGGAAGTAGAGGCTGGCCATGGCCACCTATAGAGAGGAAGGAAAGGAATGCAGAGAAATGGGAAGCAAGAGGGCAAGAGAGAAACAAGCAGGAATCAGGAGTAAGAGTAAGAGCAAGAGAGGGAGAAGGGGGCAAGCAGCCCCTTAGTGGACTGGGCCTACCTAGCTGTTGCTAGGTAACTGTTGGGTTGGAGTCCAAACAGAATACCAGAGACTTGGGTCTTTGCCCAACATGGCTGATGGACACAGAATTATGGAGCTGGGGACTCCTGTCAGGAACCTGGTGTCTGAGAATCAAACTTCCTTCCATTCCTTGCAGAGTTATCTGCTGGGTCTCAGGGGTTTAATCCTACCTCAACTAGAAAACAGGCTGCCTTTGACAGTCCCACACACATTCGTACACTTGAACTATGTATAACATTCTCCAAGATTCTTGTGGTTTAAATTGAACCTTATTTGATTGAAGAAAGTTTGTTTTGTTGTTGTGGTTTGATTTTCATTAAAATAAAATAAATGAACCTAATGATGCTTTATTGTTTACATTGAAGTAGTATTGAAGATTAATTATATGTTTTTGAACCAGTTTGGACTATTTGGGAAAGTAACAAAACCAAATACTTCTTCAGGGAGCAAAATTAAAGCATACATACTATGTATGTATCACATAAGTTAATTTTCTATTTTCATGTGTAGCTATATTTAATATATACATATTTTTAGTTTTTTTAAATTTAACATATTCATATAAGTGAGTGCTTAGTATATTACACAGATACATATATATGTATATGTACATATATACATATATATATTTTTTGTTTGTTTGTTTGTTTGTTTGATTGCTGTGTATAAAAGAACAGCTAGATCAAGGAAATCCTTTATGGATTTCATAGTTCTTTGAGAAAATATCTTTTTAAAATGTCTGGCATATGTATTTTAAAAATGACTCAGATTTTCTTGAGAAGAAAAAATAAAGCAATTTCACACTGTACAAAATGGCTTTGAGTAATATGGATGTGTTTTTCACTGTATTCTTAATTAAGAAAGATTGACACCTGTGAAGGTTCCAAGCCAAATAAAAATTCCAGATTTTAATTAGTTTTTCTAATGGCTATGTTTCCCTGCTAGGAGACATTTACAAATCTACAAAATTTCTTAGAGAGAGTTGGAAAAGATAAATAAAATTAATAATCATATTTATTACTTCTGTAAGGGTCACAATGAGCTGATGGGCAGGCCCAGCATTCGTGTTAATAATTAAATATAGTACACTAACTTTGAGCATTCTTGCTCTCACCTTTTAACCCATCTTTTCAGCTGTCCACTCAGTCTAGTAAGCTACTGCCACAATTCCTAACCCTGTGACACTTCACAAAAGCCTCTGGGCACTCCCACCCTTTTATGATCTCCATGTCAGTTTTCCACAGATAGTGGCCCAGTTTTGTGTTAATCTAACCTCTTTTCCAAAAGCTATACATTCTAATATCCACTTCTATTCACTGCAAGCTCTGAAGACAGATTAAAAAATAAAATAAAATGAGATGATATACAGAAATATAAGCTCTTATTTACTGAATTCATAGTCACTTTTATAATGAATCACATTTCTTCTTCATAAGGGTATTTTAACTTAACTAAATTGTTTGTAAAAATTCTGAGAGACACCTAAAGTACTAAATATTAATCATTTATCATATCATGAGCTACTACATGAACACACTACTTGCCACAGACAGACCACACTTGGGTCCCCAATCTGCGTGGAACAGGTCTCTTGGTTGCAGGGGAGTGAGGATTCAGTGAATGAGTGACAAACAGTCCACACGAGAGAGTGTAAAACTGAATGTATTGATTAAAATGAGCACGAGTGTTATATAGTACAGAGAACCAGGGGGTAGGATGTCACAGTAGGCAAAGTACATTGAAGTTACTTGACACAAAACAGAGGAATGACTTCAAAGGGACTTACTGGCGCCAGGTAATTTTTTTGTTTGTTTGTTTGTTTTTGTTGTTGTTGTTGTTGTTGTTTTTCATTTTTTTCGAGACAGGGTTTCTCTCTGTAGCCCTTAACTGTCCTGGAACTCACTTTGTAGACCAGGCTGGCCTCAAACTCAAAAATCCACCTGCCTCTGCCTCCCCAGTGCTGGGATCAAAGGCGTGCGTCACCACACCGGGCTCAGGTAATGTTTACAGTTAAAATAAAGCAGTTCTGCCTAGGGTCAGCTAAAGACAGGTAAGGATTTCACACCCTTGTTATAATTTGTGTTACTCATTTGAGCCTTGTGAAAGCTAGCACCAGGGGGTTCTGCACTAGCAGACCTTCTCATGAATAATACAATACCACAACCCCCCTATTTCCTAGGCCTTGGTAAATACTTGCATATGAACATAACCTTCTCACTGAATTCTGAGCTCCTGGCATTAAGGAATTTTTTTAGGACTTTGGAACACTGGTGGAAACTTTACCTATGGTGAAAATTCAATCTTTAGAGGCATTAATAATACTGAGAGAGAGCATACACCATACTAACATGCGGATAGGGCTCGTGTATATAGATTATTG
This sequence comes from Mus pahari, assembly GCF_900095145.1. Lineage (NCBI taxonomy): Eukaryota > Metazoa > Chordata > Mammalia > Rodentia > Muridae > Mus > Mus pahari. The sequence continues at coordinate 75,279,096 of NC_034597.1, forward strand.
GAAATGCCAGGACTCCAGGAGGCTGAGTCTCCTTGAGACTCTTTTTCCTCAGGACTTGTTCAGGTTTTGAGACCTGTTGTGAGTCACTACTAGAGTGGGCGTGGTAACTACTAATTATTGGATGTAGTCTAAAACTAAATCAACACAGAAGGCTCTATCTTTTTACATAACCCTAGAGGCAATATATACACATATACACACTTCAACCCTACATTTATTTTGAGCTTAGTTTGTCTGGGCAGTATTTTCAAGTTTTTATATGTACAGTAGGACTGTCAATTTCACTGACAGTGGAATGGTTTAAGTCTTTGGTGGGCTAAAAGTAGCCCACCCACACTGACTTTTTCCCATTATCTAAATTTGACTATTATATTCATGGAATTATTAAACTTCTAGGAGTATGCAAAAAGGGTCATCTGTACATAAATTTTGCAAATTAGTTGATGTCATTCAAAACATACATTATCATTAAAATGCTTACTTTAAAGACATTTAGGATATCAACATAAAACCAAATACACTGAATCCAAAAAGTGGGAAAGAGCCTCATTGGCACTGGGTGGAAGGTGGAATTTTCCTAAACAGAACTCCAATGGCTTAGGCTCTAAGATTAAGAATTGACAAATGTGACCTCATGAAACTGAAGAGCTTCTGTAAGGCAAAGAAGATAGTCAATAAGACAAATTGGGAAACTACAGATTGGTAAAAAGAATCTTCACTAGCCCCATATGCAATAGAGGGCTAATATCCAAAATATAAGAAGAACTCAAGAAGCTAACTTCCAAAACAACCAGAGAATCCAATAAAAAAAAAAAAAAAACAATAGGGTATAGAACTAAACAGTGAATTCACAACAGAGGAATCTCGAATGGCTGAGAATCACTTAAAGAAATGTTTATAGTCCTTAGTGATCAGGGAAATGCAAATCAAAATGACCCTGAGAGTCTACCTCACACCAATCAAAATGACTAAGATCAAAACCTCAGGTGACAGCACATTTTGGGGGAGAATATGGGGAGAGCAGAATACTTCTCTATTGCTGGTGGGATTGCAAACTGGTACAACTTCTCTGGACATCAACCTGGAGGTTCCTCAGAAAATTGGATATAGATCTACCTGAAGGCCCAGCTATACCATTCTTGGGTATATACCCCAAAGATAATCCTCCATGCCACAGGGGCACATGCTCCTATGTTCATAGCAAAACAACCCATATGTCCCACAACAGAAGAATGGGTACAGAAAATGAGATTCCTTTACACAATGGATTACTACTCAGCTATTAAGAACATGGACATATGCATTTTGCAGGCAAATGGGTGTAACTAAAAAGTATCATTGTGAGTGATGTAACTCAGACCAAAAAGGTCATGTATGATATGTATTCACTAAGTGGATATTAGCCAAAACAGTACAGAATATCCAGGATACAATCCACAAAACTTAAGAAGATTAGCAAGTAGAAGGGCCCAAGTGAGGATGCCTCAATCCCACTTAGGAGTCAGAAGAAAGCAGACACAGTGGTCAGAGTAGAGGAAACTTGGTGGGAGAGGGGACAGGGAGGGAAAGGGGGGAGGACATGATCAGGTATTGGGAGCAACCAGGATAGAAGCCCTGAGGGCCATCAGAAAGAATGAAAACAGGCAACCTAGGCAGGTAAGAGGTAGGGGGACCCTCTAAAATGTATCAGAGACCTGGAAAGTAAGAGACTCTGAGGACTCACAGGGAGGGACCTTAGATGAAATACTCAACATTTGGGAGAGGGAAGTTGTAGACTCTACCCCCAGTAAAAAGACACGGTAGAAAGCATCATGTGAAGGGATGGGGTTGTCATCCAACAGTCTAAATTTCTGGCCCAGAATTGTTCCTGTCTAAAAGAACTGCAGTGACAATAAAGGGGAAAAGACTGGGGGAAAGGAGGTCCAGAGTGACTGGCCCAAATTGGGGTACATCTCAAGGGGAGGCTCCAAGACCTGACATTATTACTGATGCTACAGTGTGCTTACAGAATACTAACTTTACAACTGGTGCCCCACATTGGGTGCTAGATGTCGGCCAGGTGGGAGGGTTCAGGCAAAGGGGAAAGAATTCGAGCAGGGAGGGGGTAATGGCCTTCGCTGCCTCAGCTGCTGCAGCTGTCTCCACCTCAGTCTCCGCCATTGCCACCTCAGTGACTACAAGATGCTGCACATGTCGCCCTACTCTGAGTCAGGCTTTACTGGGTCAACAGGCGGCCGACAAGCCAGCGAGGAGTACAAGGGACCTTCTGGAGGTGTTTGCGGAGATCAGATCTCTTTCCAAGTGGCAGTGTTACAACTCGTATGACAGAAGCTCTCAGACAACGGAGTAATTCTCTCACACCTTTTATTCTTTCTGGATAGGATCCTTCTATACAGTTTTAGGGTGGGTCAGGGTCTGACAGCCTTGGCTTGGTCTGAGAGCTTGGGGATAGCTTATCTATGTGTGGGAGGGCATAGGGTTCTCCTCCTGCATGACTGATTGTCACAGACCTCTCTACGGAGGCCCATGGAGGGCTGTAGCTACAAAATAGGAACCGGGTTCCCAGGAACAGGTTGAAAGGCCTTCCGACCTTCAGGGTCATCTAGGGTGTCTAGCCTTTACTCAACCAGTAACCAGGCTGCCTTTCACAGCCCACTGCCCCATATTGCTGCCTTCTGAGAGACCCAAGAAGCAGCTGATTTAGAAAGATGCAGATACTTACACCCACCCAATGGACAGAAGCCTGTGATCCCTGAGGTTGAATTAGGGAAAGACTGGAAGAAGCTGAGGAGAAGGGCAACCATGGAAGACCAGCAGGGGGAGGAGGGATGGGATGATGGTGGACCTGGAGAGGGATAATGACTGACTTATAAAAAATGATTAAAAATAATTTTAAAAAAATTAGTACTCTTGTAAAAGCTATTTTATTTATTGTATTTTCCACTGTTATATACATCTGAATTATGTAAATCTATGAAATGTTCTAGTCCTCAAGAAATAAAATTATTTACTGCATAAAAAAAGAGAATTGTAGATACTCACTTGAGAGAGCAAGAGATTAATAAACTCAAAATTAATTAGAGATAAAATAAAATACATGTTATAAATTGCGGGTGTTAATTCTTCAATGACTTTGTTGTCACTTGAGACAGTCTAAGCAATAACATGCAAGTGTGACTTAGTTGTCATTTGAGACAGTCTAAGCAATAACATGAAAGTGTTTATACAAGTCATTTTAACTAAACAAAACTAGAAAAGTAATGTTGACATTTGAATTAATCTTTATGCAGAATTGTCTACCAGAAATTGGGAAAATTGGGGGAATATTATTTCTTTTTTTTTTTTTTTTTTTTTTTTTTTTTTTTTTTTTCGATACAGGGTTTCTCTTTGTAGCCCTGGCTGGCCTGGAACTTACTCTGTAGACCAGGCTGGCCTCGAACTCAGAAATCCGCCTCCTCCCAAGTGCTGGGATTAAAGGCGTGCGCCACCACGCCCGGCTCGGGATATCATTTCTTTTCTTTTTGAGATTTTAATACAGTTACATGATTTCAACCTTTGCTTTCCTCCCTCCAAATTCTTTCCTTGACCTCATTGAAATTCATGGTCTGTTTTTTTTTCCCAAGAATGGTTTCAAATTTCATGACTGTTTTCATTCATCGATAAGCATAATATGTAGCTACATGTATACCAGCATATTATGCATATGTGTATGTGCATATTATAAATATATATATTCTGATAACATATATGTATATTATATACATACACACATTTCTAAACATATGCTGTTCTGTCTATATAACATTATTCTATGGATGTTTTCAGGGGTGACCATTTGTTATGGATAGCCAATTAGTATCTTCTTCCCTGTGTAAGAATATTTTTCTCTCTCATTCTCAGTCTTCCTTGATTGCCTGGAGTTCTTTGTGTAGCCTTCATCTTATTTTCTTATCAACTTGACATATTTGTTGTTGTTCTTACAGCTCATGTTTGGACAGTTGTATTGAGAGTTTATGGTTCTGGCATCTACTTTACTAGCAGATATACTCTCTGCAAACTGCTTGATCGTCTAGTTCTTGCAATCTTTCTTTCTCCTCTTCTGCATTTTTACCACTAGATCCTTTTTGTTCTTTTCATTAACTTAGTTCCTTCAATTTATTCTTTTATTCTTTTTATTACTAGATATTTTCTTTATTTGTCTTTCAAATGTTATCCCCTTTCCTGGTTTCCCCTCCAAAAACCCCCTATCCCATCCCCCAGCCCCCTGATCACCAACCTACCTAGTCTAGCTTGCCTGTCCTGCCATTCCTCTACACTGGGACATCAAGCCTTCTCAGGACCAAGGGCCTCTCCTCACACTGATGTCTTGTTCTTTTTGATAGTAAACTTTCAGGGGGAAATTGTGGCATGTTCAAATATTAGTTTTAAAAAAAATGATACACAACAGCTATTAGTTATATATTATATATTAGGAGATATTTAACATAGTTTTAAATTACACATGATTATTCAATATTATTCTTGAGACACTTTATGTCACATTTTAAGTATAATAATTATTTTCTCTTAATATGAAGATCATTTCTTGGCCGGGAGTGGTGGCACACGCCTTTAATTCCAGCACTTGGGAGGAAGAGGCAGGCGGATTTCTGAGTTCGAGGCCAGCCTGGTCTACAAAGTGAGTTCCAGGATAGCCAGGGCTATACATAGAAACCCTGTCTCAAAAAAAAAAAAAAAATCATTTCTTCTAGATAACAAGAACATATCACCCAACTTCCATGTCTGGAACTATAGATGAACTTATACAGTACTGTGAATATTTGCTTAACAAAGAGTCCTTCTTTTGCCTACTTTCCAAAAATTTAGCTTCCCAGTGCCTAAAAATTCAACATTTGCACGCATCTCTCTCAAAAAAGTACTTAGAAGTAAGGAATCTTTCCACTACCATGTATGTGAATAGAGTATAAGAGATAGAATTTCCACTAAGATTCAAGAGATGAGGCTTTGGGCATAGCTTTGTGGGAAAAAGCATTTGATCTGCAAACATGAGAACATAATGGTGAATCCCAACCACACTTGTAAAAAGCTGGAAAATGCTGTGTGTGCCTGTGATCCAAAATTAAGAGGACCTGAATAGGCGGATTCTGATAACTTCCTAGTTGAAAAGACAAACTTAAGAGTTCAGTGACCAACACTGTCTAATCAGTAAAGAAGAACAGAGTATAGAAGACAGCCTTCCTCTTGTCTGGATTCTGCTACACACACACACACACACACACACACCATACTCACACACAACGACACAAAGACACATAAACATACAAATACGGACACAAATGTGTGAGAAACAAACAAGTGGCACTAGAAATGCCAGCTGAGGAATATTCTGTTTGTTAGTTTTGGGGTTTTTTTTTTTGTTTTTCTCTGTGTAGCCCTGGCTGTCCTGGAACTCACTTTGTAAACCAGGATGGCCTCGAACTCAGAAATGTGCCTGCCTCTGCCTCCCAAGTTCTGGGATTAAAGGTCTCTCTCTCTCTCTCTCTCTCTCTCTCTCTCTCTCTCTCTCTCTCTCTCTCTCTCTTATTTTCTAGTGGAGTTCTTATAAGAACAAATACTTGAGAAAGAGAAGATCAGCAAGATAGAAGAGTAGGCTAGAAAGCAACCTTTCAAATTTGAGAAGCATCAAGAAACTATCCTGGAGACAACAATAGATCTGACAAGAGTAAGAAAAGCCTTCGATAAAATGAATAAACAAGTGCAAGAGGCTCTGACCCCTGAAAGGCAAGAGATCTTCTGTCAGTAGAGAAAGACATAGCTGGGTCTAAGGAACAATGGGCGGCCCCAGAAAGAAAAGAAGCATCCAATCCATGGGTCCCACTACGTATCATACTGGAAACTCTCTATATGGGGGCCAGTGGGGAGATCATAGAACTCACAGATGCATGGGTTAAGTAATAACCTGTATAAACTAGAGCTGCACGGATTTAAAATGGATCAGGAGCAAGTCTGTGAGCTTGTGCTTGAGCAAGTGTAGTGTGACACAGGCATCATCTGAGCTGGACAAAAACAGTATATCAAAAGGAAGAATGTCAGTCTTCAGCTTGAAGTAGAAAACTGGTTAGATACCTTCCGAGTCATACAAATGAGGGCTATGAAGTAAGCAAAAACTATTTCAGAAATTCTGTAATGAATCATTCTAAACTATGCTTTTCCATTCTGTTTCTGTCTCTCTGTCTCTGTTGCTGTGTGTGTGTGTGTGTGTGTGTGTCTGTGTGTGTCTGTGTGTGTGTCTGTGTATGTCTCTGTGTCTGCACCTCTCTATGTGTGTAGTGTGTGCATGCATAGCTGTATGCGTGTATATTCATGAGCAGGTTACATATGAAAATAAAATATAATGAAAGAAATTTTATAATAGAATATAAATTCATGTTTTATTAATTACAGTTAAAATTTTATTATGAGACCCTACACGGTGTTGTTAATAATTTTTGTTACTATAGGATGAGATATAGTTAGTGGTTAAAAATTATAGAGCTCGGAGCACTTAACTAGTACTACAAAAAATTAAAAGATATTATTCTGTGTATTAAAAGTGTGGATCATTTCTCCAATTTGTTAGCATACTGCCAGGTCATGTTTTACTGAGAAAATTCTGGTTCCCTTTTGGGTTTCTTGGTCTCATTATTAAAGAATGAAAAAAAAACCTCATGAAGAAGCTTGAAGACAATTTTATTCTTGTTTGAGATAAAAAAACAATAGTGCAGAGAAGCTGAAAATCATAATCATGGCTGTCAGGAGGAGGACAAGGGCATAGAGAAAAATTCTTGTCTCGTAAGTTAGCCATGAAGGTCAGAGGTACACTGGGAAACTTTAGAGTGTCCAGGAAAGCATGCTTAGGAAAGCTGAGCCATGGGTAATTCAGAGGCCAACCAATTCCTGTTCTGTCTCCCAGCACAGGATTTCTTGAGGAACCTGTAAGTAGAAACAGAAATATTAAAAAAGAGAAAGCTTACTAGGCTTTGTTTGTTTGCTCTGATTTATTTTTGTTGTAGGTGTTGCTGTTTAGCTAAATCAGCCCTAGTGGCTCTAGAACTCCCTAAGCTATATAAAGCATGTTGACCTTGGGTTGGTAGAGATTTGCCTATCTTCATCTTCAGAACATACATTCAAGCTACTACTAACCTCGAAGGCTCGTCCCTAGTCATCAGTTTTCACAGCATTGGCAAGAACTATGCATGCTATGAGACCAGAAGACTCACCAATACTCGGTCCTCTTTTAAACCCAGTGATTCACAGTAACACCTGGCCTGACAAGGTCTCCATTAGTGAAAATCTGACACAAATGTTAGAATAAACTAATTCTGATCACCTTTAAACTTTGCTCCACAAGATGCAGCCCATCCCCAGATCGACTTAAATGAGCCAAGAATCTGTACCTGGGTAGGTCATAGACAATCCAGAGTACTTTATGGGACTCTTATAGTCCCTGAGCCTTCTAATTAAATCTTACTGTTTTTCTTCTGTTGTTTTTGTTTTCCTAGTGCATCCTTGGTTACTTACATCAAAATGGAATAAAGAACAGTTTCCAGTCTTCTGCATACTGGCTTCTTTCTCACATCTTAGGTCTTTACAAACACATTCAATTTGTATATAAATGCATGTATTGTTTACATAAGTACACTTTTATATATTATGCATCTTGCTTTTCTCTGTTTTCACTTAATATATAAATGATTTATAGGTGCAATGTTTTTTCTCTTTTATTCTGAACTTGTTTTTTTTTTTCCATTTATTTAACTTCTATTTCTTAGAAACACACATGCTTTTGTAAAAACAAGAGAAATAAAGTGAGAATACAGACTTATTTTTTTCTGGATGGATGACCAAACGGCTATATGCTTATAAAATTGTTGGGTTTTTTTGTACTAAATACCACTACATTTCGGTACTGCCATTACTCTGCATTAGTGCTGTCTTTCTATATACCACAGTATTAAGATTATCATCTTTGAATTTCTGGAGTCCAGTTTCTTGAGCTCTTTGTATATATTGGATATTAGTCCTCTATCAGATTTAGGATTGGTAAAGAATCCTTTCCCAATCTGTTGGTGGCCTTTTTGTCTTGTTGACACTGTCTTTTGCCTTACAGAAGCTTTTCAATTTTATGAGGTCCCATTTGTCAATTCTTGATTTTACAGCACAAGCCATTGCTGTTCTGTTGAGAAATTTTTTCCCTGTGCACATATCTTTGAGGCTTTTCCCCACTTTCTCCTCTATCAATTTCAGTGTCTCTGGTTTTATGTGGAGGTCTTTGATCCACTTAGACCTGAGCTTTATACAAGGAGATA